>NC_138776.1:46700551-46755551 GCF_965119305.1 Pelophylax lessonae
TTTTTTTTGTTTACAGTGCAAAAAAAAAAAAAAATATATATATATATATATATATATATATATACATTTTATTTGGGTACAATGTCGCACAACCATGCATTTGTCACTTAAAGTACCGCAATGCCGTATCGCAAGAAATTGCCTGGTCATGAAGTGCAGGTTTACTCTAGAGAGTGGAGCTCCACCTTACCGCAGGATTGTGAACTGTCATCGGTGCCGTCTGTCCTGTCCATGTTCCCTATTTTGGGCATGGTGTGCCTGGCTGGCAGACTGAAAAGCTAATTTTTATACAGCACAGTGTTATTAAGAATCTGCAAGGCCATGGAGAGATTTATTGATCACGTCTTCAGAAACGTTTTTGAATTTAATGAACTTTGCAGCCGAAACGCAGCACCGTGCTGACATGGTTTCCCGGCATGCAGCCATAACAGATTGAGATGAACCTGTATTGACTGATTAAGTCCTCTCAGCCGTGCAAGAATTTGGCGCTTCTTCCAGCTGTTCAATATACTCTTCGGCCAAAACTGAAAAAAATATATTTAAAATTCATAATAGAAATGAGAGAGTTTTTAGTTTCCTGAAATTCTGACATTTTGGGTAAAATGCATAAAAGTCAACGAGGAAGTTTGTATGATTATTATACAGGATTTATATACATTGCATCCGGAAAGTATTCACAGCGCTTCACTTTTTCCACATTTTGTTATGTTAAAGCCTTATTCCAAAATGGATTAAATTCATTATTTTCCTCACACCTGTCTATATAAGGTCCCACAGTTACCAGTGCATGTCAGAGCACAAACCAAGCCATAAAGTCCAAGGAGTTGTCTGGAATGTTTTGAGGCACAGATCTGGGGAAGGGTACAGAAAGATTTCTGCAGCATTGAAGGTCCCAATGAGAACAGTGGCCTCCAACATCCGTAAATGGAAGAAGTTTGGAACCACCAGGACTTTTCCTAGAGAGCGGCCGCCCGGCCAAACTGAGCGATCGAGAGAGAAGGTCTGTAGTCAGGGGGGTGACCAAAAACCCGATGGTCACTCTGACAGAGCTCCAGCAATTTTTGGCCGCACTGGAAAGGGTTAAAGTAGAATTATGTTCTCCTGTCAGGGTCAAGATCTGAACCTGGGACCTCAGCAGTGTCCGGCTGTAGCTGTTCTTGCTGAGCCACCTGAGATGCTGGACAGTTTCCTCCCAGATACTTTGGACAATCTTGTTTTATACCTTGTTTCTGATGAACCTTGAATTCTTTGCTCCTCCCATGAATTTCCTGATTTCTCTATTTGTTATCGAACTTTGGCTTGTTCCTCGACTTGACGTAAGCACGCCACACGCTGCGGCCATCTGTGAATCCATGCTGACACACTGTCTATGCTTTTTATCACTCTGAGTGCATATTTATATCAAATAAAACCATTTTAGTTTAGCAATACTACACTATTGTAGTGCCTTTTATCTAGAGGATAGGACTTATGGGTTATACTCACCGCTTCCGGTCTGTAAGCCATCCACAATCTGGTCTGAAGTCCATTTGGTTTTGGCTCCTGTAGCGAGGGATGTAGAGTGCACCTGGCCCAGCTGTTGATCAATCGAGTTTGGCATCTCATATGCTATTATTGACCTCTCTATAAATTGAGGGTCAGTTATATTTGGTAAGCAGGGTTGCCCCTTTCCTCACGGTGGTGTTGTGTGCACTTTTTCACATGAGTCGGTGTGGGGATCTTCTCTGAAACATCAGTGTCTTCTTTTAGTTAAGGACTTTATGTTGCTTTGTCATTGGACTTTGTTATTTTAATTGGCGCTGCACCCTTAAGCCCCGTTTTTTGTGGCATGCTAGTCTGATGTGGAAAGTGAAGAGGTTATTTTCATACGAATTTTCCGTACGACAGAATTCTACTTCAGAAGTGATGTCATGTGTTGGATTGCTTTGTATGTGTTCTTTTGTCTCTGGGCATGCCTAGTCTTGCTCTTAAGATTTTTTTCCGTCTAAATCTGTACTAAGGAGACGAAAATCGGACGTTGTTTTGACGGACGACAAAAATTTATATAGCCTGCACATCAGGATTTTGTCAGGCGAAAAAGTCGGAGTCGGCTGTCGAAAGCACCATACTAACAATCTGAAAATCGGCAGATTGGTCGTCGGACGAATTTTCCCATCAGATTTTCTTTTCGTGTGTACGGGCCTTTAGTTATATATTGTTGCTCGACTACTCTTCTGCTTGATCCCTACCTGCTACGTCTGTTACCAGACCCCGTCTTGCTCACCTCCTAGTCGGGCAATCCTGAGCACCATGGCCTGGCACTAGCACGCAACAAAACCCAAGAGCTCTGGTGAAGACCAGTTAGTGCTTAGACCCCGCACCTCAGATGAGCCCTCATCATCCACCAGAATGACCTGTTTGTGCACTTATCCTGCTGGTTGGTGTGAAGCTCTTTAGTGCTTTAGCTACTAGTCTCCGAGCCTGACCCCTGGCCATGATGCCTCCCAATAAAACAAAATACATGCTGCAGCAATTAATTATTACAGCATCTGCACTTTTCCCTTAATCCTGCAAAGACCCACATTTCCCTTTTAATCTTGCCAGGGAGGTACACTTAATACAGATTCCTCTGATGGGTTGGCAACAATGCTGCACTGCTCCAGAATTTGAGCTATGCCTGTGTTTTGATATTCTGAGAATCCTTTCTAGAATTTTCAAAATCCCTGCCAGGGCATCTAGGTTCTCCAAAATGAAGCTGGGCATGTCCTTTAACCACATCCTGCCTGGCCTGTAGCAAAATGGCGGCTGGGCAGTAACTCTCCCATTCTGGGATGTCCTATAATGTCCTTCAGAATATGCCCAGTGATTGGTGGTGGACAGACCGCATCTCCAATCACAGTAAAAAGCCTATCACGTATGCTCTTTACTATGTGATCAGCTGTGTCCACATCAGCATGTGATCAGCTGTGTAACTAGGAAGAGTCTGTTATCGGCATTCCTTTACTCACGCTGACTGAGCCGATAAGCTGCTATCCTGTTGGGGGGGGGGATCTGCACTGATAATCAGTACAATGATTATCAGTGGAGCCACAACAGTGGTGCCCACTAGTGCCCATCAGTGCTGCCTTTCAGTGCCCATCAGTGATGCCTGTCAGTGCCTCCTCATCAGTGCTGACTATCAGTGCCCATCAGTGCCACCTATCAGTGCTGCCTATTAGTGCCCATAAAGACTGCCCATCAGTCCCCCCTATCAGTGCCAATTTGTGCCACCTATCAGTGCTGTCTATCAGTGCCCATCAGTGCTGCATATCAGTGCCCAGTAGTGCTACACGTTAGTGCCTCCACATCAGTGCCAACTCATCAGTGCCGCCTCATCAGTGCTCATCAGTGCAGCCACATCAGCACACATTGGTGAAAGAGAAAAATTACTTATTTACAAAATTTTATAACAGAAACAAGGATATATATATATATATATATATATATATATATATATATATATTTTTTTTTTTCAAAATTTTACCAAAAAATAAAAAAACTCAGTGGTGATTAAATGCCACCAAAAGAAAACTATCCTTCTAAAAAGAAATGATAAAAATTTTGTTTGGACAAAGCGTGTGACTGCCGCTCCGCGAGGACGTCGAATGACGAAACTCGTCGGGCAGGGCTAGAACGCTGGACACTACTGTGCATGTTGAAATCGCACTCGTGGCTTCAGAGTTACGGCCGGAGGCAATGGATACATTGTAATCTTAATGCTACAATTCTTAGTGCACTTGTACAATGTGAGTGTTATATTTTGTTTTTTAATAAACAAGCAAGTTTTTATGGATTCTCCTTTCCTCCTAAAAATCACATATCCTCATACATCCCTATGAGAGCGCCTGTAGTTAAAGACGGGAACAACCAGTGTTAGATTGTGAACCGGCCTGCTGGATATTTTATATAAAAAGGCGCATTAGCTGGTTTATCATTTTACCAGCCGCTCCACCTGGTGAGTCGATTTGGGAGGATCGGTGGAAGGATTGCACGTATCTGTTCACAGAAGAATTTGCAAAGTATTATATGCACTTTTTTGGATTCTTTGGGACTTTATGAATTTTTTGGACCACTTTATAGGTTATTGAGCTTTGGAATCACAGCATATGTTTTTTATGTATGATAGGTATTTACAAATATTGATTATTAAATTGTTTTTTTTACATAATACTCACTTTTATTGCACATATATATTATATTTTTGATTATTGTAATTATTCAGTATTGTTGCATTAGCACTTCAGAGAGACACAAGATATTTTGTTTTATGAACTAGGGGAGTGTAGATCTGCGCTGATTTATTTTTCATCCAAAGCGTTGTATGCCCGCGCAATTATCATTCAAAGTGAGACAGCGCTGAAAGCAGAAAACTGGTTAGTGGTTACCAGGAAGGGGGTGAAAGTGCCCGGTATTGAAGTGGTTAACCAGGCAGGGTATTTAAACACCAGCCTTTGAAGTGGCAAGTACTGAGTCTTCACACCAGCTACCCCAGGTCAAATAAATGGCACTGCTGCGTGTCTGCGTGCATTTCGGGAAAGCGCATGGTTTTATGCGTCATCCCGACCCGTAGTAGTGTGAGCCTAGCCTCAGGGCACCTCTAAAGTAATATTTGTTTCTATTTTCTATGATTTGGGGGTGTTGTATTGGAACATGAAGCATGTGGGGACATGATGGTGAAAAAAAAAAAAAAACATTGTTATTGTGTTCTTTTAGGCAGCAGGGAATCCAATAGAGAACATGAAAATAGAATCACTGCAGGACCGAAAGTGGCAAGGAAATATTTTATCACTGCAGCCAGAATAGCTTAAAATATGTGTAGATGGAGCATGCTGGTAATGTCAGTCTAAGAACACTCCACATGATCGCTTTTTGTCAATTACTAGTTTGGATTCAGGCTTGTATGAACACACACAGGACAAGAAGCAAACCCAGAATCTTCCAAAAATATCAACTTTTACTTCCTATTCTTCTTCACTAAAGGTCCTTTCACACAGGCTTTTCACCCGGCGGACTCCGTTTTGCGTAGTGGGGGATCGATCTGCCGATCCCTACTGAGCAGGCAGATGACAGCTCCGCTCTGTGTGCTGAGATGGACCTGTTAGATCCCCGCTCTCCTCTATGGGAGATCGGATGAAAACAGAACGCCTGTCCATTTTCATCCGATTCGATTCTATCCTTCAGACGGATGGAAAATAGGGTTTCCATCTGTCTGGATTTCACGGACAGGATCGGATCGGATAGCAGCGGGTGTCAGCAGACATGTTTCCGCTGACATCCGCTGCTCCATAGGAGTGCATGGAGCGTCCGATCAGGTCCACCTGAGAAACTGACAGGACCGAATTGGAAAGCCTGTGTGAAAGGATCCTAAGGGCTCTTTCACACAGGCGGACCGTTCAGATCCGCCTGTCCGTTTTTTTGGCGGATCTGAACTGTCCCCCCATGCATCCCTATGGGGCATCGGATGTCAGCGAAGACATGTCTGGACGGATGGAAACCCTATTTTCCATCCATCCAGCGGATCGGATGAGAACGGACCGACGGTCCGTTCCCATCCGATTCCCCCATAGGGATGTATGGGGAACTGACAGCTGTGTCTCCACACACAGCGCGGAGACACAGCTGTCATCCTCCTGCTCAGCGGGGGATCGGCGGATTGATCCCCCGCTGAGAAAAACGGACTCCGTCCGACGGACTGAGTGTGTGAAAGGATCCTAAGGGGTTGATTTACTGAAACCAGAGAGTGCAAAATCTGGTGCAGCTGTGCATGGTAGTCAATCCAGTGTTACCAACCTACCAGACTAAAGATTTATTGGCACGACATCCAAAATTTACTGGTACAGCCAAGTTTTTGCTGGCATTTCCAAAAGCTACAAAAATTACAGTTTTAAGTTCATATTTCAGTATTTAAGCTACAAACAAATACAATATATAAATAAAGAAAAGAAGATAACCGCGCTATAGGTGAAGTAAATAAACAGAAAAGCTGCGATTTCAAGTGTGACCACACCCCCCAACATTTGTTATACAAAAATAGCGCTAAGTGAAATGGAACTAATAAAAGTCCAAATAAAGTGAGTCCAATATTCCACACTTTGATTGCTGTGATTGGAAATGTGTTGTATGTCCAAAGTCCCTCTAGGTAATGTGCTTACCGGAACTCAGAAAGATTAAGGCCCAAAATCCAGATCCGCAAACTTGATGACGTGGTAGTAGTCTTTAAATGAATCTCCGGATATTGGATATGTGAAATTGTAAAACATAAAGAAACGCCATAGCATAAAATCCCACAAATAAATAGAAATACTTTTGTTAAATAAAACACCAGTGATGTGTTTATATTGTATGGATATAGTGAAAACAGAAGTGAGTAGATCCACCACCAGCTTAATACCGCTTACCAGAAACAAATATATTAAGGCAATTCATGAAAGAGCCAAAACCAGGTGTATTAGGGGCAGAGATGTATAGTAACTAAGTAGAACTACTTCACTACTGTACTTAAGTACCGAAAGGCGGTATCTGTACTTTCCTAGAGTAGAATTTTTTTCTCCTACTTCCACTTTTACTTCATTACATTTTTTCGATGATTTCAATACTTCTACTCCAATATTTTTTTTTTGTGCTGCATAGTTACTCGTTACAATTATAAAAATTACCACTGCCAGAACAGTAGATGGCAGGTTTCATGAAGCTCAAAACGTGTGTATTATCAGCGCATACGAAAATAAATGCTACTGTATGTATAAATAAAAGCTGCATTTGAAATAATAAAAAACAATATGATGTTCAAACTTTTGACTTCTTTCTTTAATAACTACATAACACAGTACTTGTACTTTTACTTTCAGTACTTGAGTCGCAATTTTTTTTTCAAAACTACTGCTACTTTTATTTTCAGTACTTGAGTAGCAACATTTTAAAAAAAACTACTTGCAATACTTAAGTACAAAAAATGTTGAATACTTTAGTACTTCTACTCGAGTCACTTTTTGATTGAGCACTTCCACTTCTACTCAAGTCACTTTTTGATCGAGCACTTGTACTTTTACTCAAGTATGGGTTTCGAGTACTTTATACAACTCTGATTAGGGGGAGCTCTTCACCAGAGGAGGAAAGCACCAGATGTAATCCACCGCAGAGCGATCAGTCCCTTACCAGACTGAGTGCAAGACAGTCTAGGTTAAATAAATCCACCCAAAAGATCCGGCACACCAAGACCTCCAAGCCTCTTACCAGAAGCGAATAACTAGCAGGTGTCAGGATATCCTGGATGGTTGAACCTCCAAATCTCCACAGGAACAATGAGGCAGATCAAATCCAATGGGTAGACACAGAGAGTGATAACGATCCCTTGGAACTCAATAATGGTCGGTCCCGAAAGAGTAAAACATAAAAACCGCCATAGTGTAAAACCACAATAAGTTTAATAGATTTAAAAGTATTACACTCACATGTAACAGATGTAAATAGCTTGTATAGCCGCCGGCCGGACGAGTGCGGATGTCCAAATTGGGCCCAAAGTGTCAATATTTTGTGTGGCCTCCATTATTTTCCAGCACAGCCTTAATCCTCTTGGGCATGGAGTTCACCAGAGCTTCACAGGTTGCCACTGGAGTCCTCTTCTACTCCTCCATGACGACATCACAGAGCTGGAGGAAGTTACAGACCTTGCACTCCTCCACCTTCCATTTGAGATGCTGTATATAGCCACTGGCTTGGCTGTGTATTGGCAATTCAATTTTCAACAATTACCTTTTGTGCTGCCTTTCAGATGCCTGTGCATTGCCACATCTACCTGTTCATGGATAAAATGCACTCTATCACAACCTTCCTTCCCTGCTAAAGGCTGTCATTAGGGATGAAATGAGGAATTTTTGTAAAAGTGATATTACAGCCAAATTGCCAGTTTTGTTGTGGAAGAAAGCCGAAACAGGAACTCTCAGTTTTGCTTAATGGCCTACTAAAGCAAAAGTTGCTTGAAAAAAAACTCTTTCATTTTTTGTTTTTTTTTCATGTGCTTAGGGTAGTTTAGTATATGTCATTTTTTTGTATTTGTTCTTTTTCCTTTTTTTTTTATAATTTTATTCCATCTACAAAAAAAAAAAAGTAAAATAATGGGGCTAATAAGAGGACATTTTTGGCAAAAGAATAGGTCATAGATATGGAAAAAGGAGCTTCTGTAAATCTTAAAGAGACATTTAAAGCCCATAATGTTGCTTTTATCTTTTAGGGTACTTTGCGGTAAAGCAAGGAAGTAGAAACCCCTGTAGTATACTGTTGGGTTTTACCAAACAAGAATGCTGTACATACAAACTACTTACAATTGTAGGAAAACAATAAAAGACATAGTATTACAGAGTATTACAAATATGCCTACAACCCACATGCACACGCTATTTGACCTTCCTAGCACATGAGCATTGACAGTGGTTTGTATGTGATAGGAATGCATTAAAAAGTTACTTAGCTGGGGTTATAGTTTGTGACAAACAGGATTTTAGGCTACTCAATCAATTGCAGGGAACCGGACGCTCTCATAGTGTAGATTTAATGTCACGCCCAGGTGAAGTTCCTTCTTTGGTCCTGTTAAGTCCCTTCTGGCACAGACCTTCTTTGGGGTTATGGAGCCCCTTTCCTTCTATCCAAGTCTTCTCATGTCTCTTCTTGGTTCTATTGGTTGTTATGGAGTTGTTATGGATCCCCTTCTGGCACAGACCTTCATTCTACCCAGGCTTTCCACCAGGATCCCCCCCTGTGTTCAGCACATGGCTGTGTTGTCTCATTTCTTGCCTCCCCCCCCATTTCCTGCCAACACCACTTCCTGTTTTACTAGCCTTTATGAACCAGTTAAACAAGTTAATTAGCATTTGGAAATGATGAAGTCCAGCTTTTAAATTCGAGATTGTAACTAAAATGTATTATTTCATATATTTATGCTATAAAAAAAAACACTAAAATATCTATAGCAACATAATTGTACCCTTAAAAACCACCTTAACTTCACCTTCTGCATTGACTCTATTCCATTTTACCATAACGGAAAAATTTTGCCAAAATCTTTTGATATTTTGACCTCACCTCCAGTTTGGCTCAGTGCCTTAAACGTGTCACATAATCAATTACCTATGCCTCTAATACTACATTTCAGGCTTGTGGAATTGTAAAGCTCCTGGGTACATATACTTCCATACACAGGCAGTGTTTTATGTGTATGTTACATTGTGGCGAATGACAGGATATTAGCAGTATTGCTATTGATTTTAAAATTGCTACTTCTGTTGCTACCATTACCATCATACTGAGCAATGATTTATTGTGATCATTTCTGTCATCACTCTCACAATCAACAAATTATACAGCTGAGCAAATATTACAACCAAACAGGATGCGTTGGAGACCTTTATCTTAGTCAAACCGGTGCTTGCTTTGCAATATATTGCAACTCAGCCAATGGTGTCCACGAGGTGAAGTGTTAATTTTTATTGGTCCCTAAGGCAGTCCTGAATTATAGTTAATGACCGCTGCTGCTGAGCACTGTCTAGAGGCAAAAAAATATGTGATCTATGTTCATCAAGTCATCATTGAGAGATGAGAGTGAGAAATGCCATATTGCCTTGTGTTACAGGTCACACCCCTGGCAAGTCCCTAAGCTTAGGAGTCTACATGACAGCTTGGTCTTCGCTAGAGTATTCCACATGGAATGATGGTCTAGAATCCCTAGTAGAATCCGGGTTACTTTGCTGCAAGCTGACATTAGCTTGTGGCCACCGGGTTTGCTCCACCAAGGGGTCAAACAAGCGGAATGGCTTTATTAATGAGACAGGAGGAGGCAGCAAGTCGGTTCCAGGCAATAGTCAGGGCAGGTGGCAAGCAAGAAAATAGTTAATGTCTAGGAAGAGGTTAGGGCAGACAGCAAGCAAGAGAGAAGTTGAGGTTCAAGCAGAAGCTGAGCCAAGCAACACGCAAGAGTAGTCTGGGTCCAAGAAAAGGTCGAATCAGACAGCAGGCAAAGTGAATAACAGGGATGGGCAGAATCGGCAACAGGGGCAGAAGGCGAGAACAGAGTAAGGCGAACTGAGTCAGTAACGGGTAGAAAAACAGCAGCAATCGCATACACAGTGTTGCTAGTCACAGCACCCACCACTGGAAAAGAAAGGTGTGTAAATACCCACCAAGTCATTGAGCATGAATCAGCAGAAGATATCATCATCCTTTTTGGTAAGTTCTCCATAAAGGTCCGGATTTATTAGCAAAACATTAAAGGATATGTACTTTTTTTCAGATAGAAGTTCTTTCCTCATAGAGATCATTTATTTTGTAAGGCAAAGATAGTTCTATTGATTAAGAATTCTCTCTGAACTAGGTAAGGGCTTTTTATATGTTGCTAATAAACCTTAACCTTTGATGGAGAACTTATGCAGAAGTTCTGACAATTTCTTTTACTTTTTCACATTTCGATTGGAGGTATGAGGTCATGCACTTTAAAGGCTCAATAAAGGCTTAGTTCACTTTTGGGCCATATTTCATGCTACATCCATATTTAGGGTATAACATGAAATATTGTTACATGCCCCATCCCCAAAACCCAAACCAACCCCCATTACCTGAATCACAGGGTGCTCCTGTCTAGAACAGCTATTTTTTACCAGGGTTCCTCCAGAGCTGGGTTCTTTGAGCCATGGCTAATTGACCTCCTATTTGACGGTGTCTGTATAGATCTGGCATCAATGCCACCTGGTAGAACCAGTTGCATGAAGCCAATGGTCTTTTTATTGGTTAAATTCTGACCACCACTGTAAAGACTGCATTTCTCCCAATGACCACCAATGTGGGGGGCATTTTTTTTCACTGACCACCAATGAATTGGTTTTGGTAAGGGTTCCCTAAAACTTGAAAACTATTTCAAGGGTTCCTCTGGAGTAAAAAGGTTGAGAAAGGCTCGCCTGGACAAGCATCATCATTAATGTTCGGGATCCATCAATGGCAAATACCTCCAACGCAGCAGAGGGATACACAGAGCAATGCAGCAACAGGGTGGTGACAACACTACAATTTTAGTCTTGCTGCACTTCTTCCAGCCCCTATAACAGAAGGTCCATACCTCCATACAGACCTGGGGCTGGGGGTAAATACTGCAAGAGCCAATGCATTGTACCCACAAGGTGCTACTTGTGGGTGAAATGTCCTGCAGGCTTCAATCCAAAAAGTTAGTAAATGCACATTGATCATAAGATGTACTACTTTTTTTTCAAGGAGTGGATTGTCACTTAACACAGACAAGGCTATTGATAAGCAAGTAAGAGTACTATTCTGACTCCAATTGTTGTAATAGTGACTTATCCCTTGCTGAGACCTATTCCTGGCCTGTATAAGCAGATACAATCACTGCCGACAAACGTTATTAGATAGCCGATCTCACCAGACACTGTTTCTTTCCATCCACGTAGGTTTTATTGCAAGCAGTAGGTATAGCAGACAACAAAATGTGGCAGATGATTAAAAGATGGTATCTGCAGATCAAAACATAGTAATGTGTTCCCGGATGCGAGCACAGTGTATGAAAGGCCTAGACAGATGTGGCCACCTCTATTTCCACAAGCATAAAGAAGCAGGAAGAGGAAATACATCATAAATGGAAGGGGACAAGAGGGAACATAGAAGGGAAAAGAAAGTGCAACAACCGAAATAACCACAAGATGGCAATATAATGACCAAATATATAGACATTACCATAACTATGCATTATATTATATCTTACATATTGGTGTAACAGCACAAGTACTTTTGCTTAAAGTGGACCTGCCATTAGATATGTTTTTTAATGTTAAATTCACGGAGGCTCAGTTATGTGTCATTGTAACACTTCCAGGGAACTGTATTTATTACCCCTCACAGACACGGGCTTATTCTGCACCAGCTTTGTTAAGGTATCATCCAGGATCATCATCTACTTTCTGGACTCAGATGCCAGCTCAGAGATGACACCATTATGTATCACAATCTGTGTGGTTCATGGCTGTGTTCCTAACAGTGTTAATTTTGGCAGCAAATTTCGATTTCGTTTTAGTTATAGTCTTTTGACTAAAATGCCATTTTAATTTTAGTCGTATTTTAGTCATCTGAATTGTTTTAGTTTTAATCATATTTTAGTCGACTAAAATTTCCAGTACATTTTAGTCTACTAAAATCTCATACATTTTAGTCAACTACAAATAGAATAGGTTTAGGATAATTGTGATGCATTATTTAGACATTTCTCTAGCATTTCCAGATGAATTGTATACTCCTGGAGTAAAAATCTAATAATATGTTATTATAAGGTTTGAACACACACTATAGATTTAGCCATTGTGATCTATAACATCTTTATAAATAAAACTAAGTTTTATAAACAAACAGAAATATTGCTTTTTGACAAACCGAAGTGCAACTTTAAAATACAAAAAAACCCAAAAAACTGTAAACTCCATTGGCTGTAATGTCATTGCACATATTACCTGAATATATTACCAATAGGGTTGAGCGGACACCTAGATGTCCGTGTTCGACGGGTTCGGCCGAACTTTAAAAAAAAGTCCGGGTCCGTGTCCCGGACTTTTACCGAACTTTTCCCGGACACCGAACCCCATTGAAGTCAATGGGGACCCGAACTTTAAGGCACTAAAATGGCTCTAAAACACCAAAGGAAAGGGCTAGAGTGCTGCAAATGGCAGCAAAACGTAATTAAGAGCATGGCAAGTGCTCTGCAAACAAATGTGGATAGGGAAATAACTTAAAACAACAAAAAAAAACAGAAAAATAAAACAATGTTCTTCTTCATCTCTGAAGGACGAGGCCCATATGGAGTAGGAGGGAGGTTGAGGTGGTGGTGGATGTGGCGGTGACATAGGCGTGCGCACAGGGTGTGCTGGGTGTGCCTGGGCACACCCTAATCACCTAGGGCACATAGCATTGCCAGTGAGGAGATGGGAAAGATCTCCCTGGGACCTGCTCTGCTCTATTTCTCCTTGCCTACAGGTACATGGCCCCGATACATTACTCTCCCTGCTGGCAAACACATGCATGTGTATTTCAACTTTGGGGTGCACACCTTAATGCAATAGGCTGCGCACACCTATGGGCGGTGTAGGTGGAAGCGGCGGTGGAGGAGGACCAGGGCCGGATTAACAGCATCATGGGCTTGGTGCTGAGGATTTTGAAGGGCCTTAGGGCCGTGCCTTGCCATGCACCCAGAGGAGGAAGGGTGCAGCCATGCATGCCTAATTCAACATGGGATGCTGTCTCTGAAGCCCATAAACACATCCATGCATCGCCAACTGTCCCTCCTTGTCCGGCCTTCACGCTGTGTGGGGAGGTTCTGAGGGTGCTGCCTGGGGAAGCGAGCATAGAAGCCAGACTTCTGTGTTTACAAGTGACAGAAGAGCGGTAACAGTGAATATGGCCAACCCGGGGCCTATATAAAAGGTAGGGGCCTGGAGCTGCAGCTCCAATAGACCCTACATTAATCTGGCCCTGAGGAGGAGGACGAGGTAGCCAACACTGCTTCTTTTCACAAATTTTAAATGAGGGTACACCCCAAAAGAGTGAGAAAGAGCAAAAATGGAACAATGGGTGGGTAAGGTCGGTATCCATTGCTATTCTGCATAAGGTACGGAAAAGTCCCGTGGGATCCATGCCTGGTTCATTTTAATGAACGTGAGCTTGTCCACATTGTCTCTGGACAGGCGGCTGCGCTTGTCTGTTATAACGCCCCCAGCCGTGCTAAATACCCGTTCAGATAATACACTGGCTGCAGGGCACGCCAGCACCTCCAAGGCGTAAAGGGCAAGCTCAGGCCATGTGCCCAATTTGGAGACCCAGAAGTTGAAGGGGGCAGACCCGTCATTCACTACATGTAGGCGTGTGCACACATACTGCTCCACCATGTTGGTAAAATGCTGCCTCCTGCTAAGACGTTCCATCTGAGCTGCTGGTGCTGCTGTTTGTTGTGGCGTGCTGACAAAGCTTTTCCACATTTCGGCCATGCTAACCCTGCCTTCTGAGGTGCTGGCGGTGCCCTGGTTGCGTTGGCGACCTCCTCCTCCTCCTCCTCTGCCTTGTGCTTCCACTGTGGCCCCGCTGTCAGATGGGAATGCCAGCAGCATGGCGTCTACCAGCGTGCGCTTGTACTCGCGCATCTTGCGATCGCGCTCCAGTGAGTGAATTAAGGACGGTACGTTGTCCTTGTAACGGGGATCCAGCAGCGTGGCCACCCAGTAATCAGCACAAGTTAGAATGTGGGCAACTCGGCGGTCGTTGTGGAGACACTGCAGCATGTAATCGCTCATGTGTGCCAGGCTGCCCAGAGGCGACGAAAGGCTGTCCTCTGTGGGAGGTGTATGGTCCGTGTCCTCTGTATCCCCCCAGCCACGCACCAGTGATGGCCATGAGCTGGCCTGGGTGCCACCCTGCTGTGAACATGGTTCCATCTCCTCCTCCAGCTCCTCCTCCTCCTCATCCTCCTCATCCTCCAGAACTGTGCCCCTGCTGGACAATTGCGTCCCTGGCGTTTGCGTGTGCAGGAACCCACCCTCGGAGCCCCTTGCGAATGACTGCCCTGAAAGCCTTGGAAATGTTACCTCTTCATCCTCCTCCTCCTCCTCATCCTGTGCCACATCCTCTTCCATCATCGCCCGAATTGTTTTTTCAAGGAGGCATAGAAGTGGGATAGTTAAGCTGAGAACGGCGTCATTGCCACTGGCCATGTTGGTGGAGTACTCAAAACAGCGCAACAAGGCACACAGGTCTCGCATGGAGGCCCAGTTATTGGTGGTGAAGTGGTGCTGTTCCGCAGAGCGACTCACGCGTGCGTGCTGCAGCTGAAACTCCACTATGGCCTGCTGCTGCTCGCACAGTCTTTCCAGCATGTGCAAGGTGGAGTTCCACCTTGTGGGCACGTCACATATGAGGCGGTGAGCGGGAAGGCCGAAGTTACGCTGCAGCGCTGCCAGGCGAGCAGCAGCAGGGTGAGAACGCCAAAAGTGCGCACAAACGGCCCGCACTTTCTGCAGCAGCTCTGACATATCGGGGTAGTTTTTAAGGAACCTCTGCACCACCAAATTCAGCACATGCGCCAGGCAAGGGATGTGCGTCAAACCGGCTAGGCCCAGAGCTGCTATGAGATTTCGCCCGTTATCGCACACCACCAGGCCGGGCTTGAGGCTCGCTGGCAGCAACCACTCATTTGTCTGCTGTTCCATGCTCCTCCACAACTCCTGCGCGGTGTGTGGTTTGTCCCCCAAACAGGCAAGTTGTAAAACTGCCTGCTGTCGTTTACCCCTGGCCGTGCTGAAGTTGGTGGTGAAGGTGTTACGCTGTCCGGATGAGGAGGCGGTAGAGGATGAGGAAGCGGAGTAGGAGGAGTTAGGAACAGGAGGCAAACTGAAGCGCCCTGCAATCCTCGGTGGTGGAAGGACATGCGCCAAATTGCTATCCGCCTCAGGCCCATCCGCCACTGCATTTACCCAGTGTGCCGTTAGGGAGATATAACGCCCCTGACCGTGCTTACTGGTCCACGTATCCGTAGTTAGGTGGACCTTGGCACAGATGGCGTTGCGCAGTGCACACCTGATTTTTTCCCCCACTTGGTTGTGCAGGGAAGGGATGGCTTGCCTGGAAAAGTAGTGGCGGCTGGGCACGACGTACTGTGGGACAGCCACCGACATAAGGTTTTTAAAACTGTGCATCTCCACCAGACGGAATGACAGCATTTCAAAGGCCAATAATTTTGAAATGCTGGCATTCAGGGCCAGGGATCGCGGGTGGGTAGGGGGGTACTTCCTCTTCCTCTCAAGTGTTTGGGAGATGGAAAGCTGAACGCTTCCACGGGACATTGTGGAGATGGTTGTTGGTGACCCAGGTGGTGGTGTTGCTGACAGATCGTCTGTTTGCGGGGTGGCAGGTGCCGGTATCACTACAGATGTGGCTGGAGCGGCCGAGACTGCAGCAGAAGAGGAAGCAGGATGAGCCAGAGACGTTTCTTGGTTTTGAAGGTGTGTACTCCACTGCAGCTCGTGCTTTGCACTTAGATGCCTGATCATGCAGGTTGTGCTCAGGTTGAGAAGGTTCATGCCTCGCTTCAAGCTCTGATTGCACAGGGTGCAAACCACTCGTGTCCTGTCATCAGCACATTTTCTAAAGAACTTCCACGCTAGAGAACTCCTTTGAGCTGACTTTGGTGCGCTCGTTCCCTTGCTGCGTTGGGCAGTAGCGGGCGTAGTGTCTAGGGCACGGCCGCTCCGCTTCTGCACCCTGCTCCCTCTTCTGCTGTGCTGGTGGCTCTGTGCGACCACCGCCTCTTCCTCCAAACTACTCAGTTCACCTGCATGACGTTCATTCCATGTGGGGTCGAGGACCTCATCGTCCTCCACATCATCTTCCACCCAGTCTTCACCCCTGCCCTCCTTGTCGGTCTCCACAATGCTGAACGCCGCAGCAGTTGGCACCTGCGTTTCGTCATCATCGGAGACGTGCTGCGATGATCCTTGCATGTACTCATCTTGAGGAATAAGTGGTTGGGCATCGCTGCACTCAATCTCTTCCACTTCTGGGGCAGGGCTAGGTGGATGGCCCTGGGAAACCCTGCTGACAGAGTCCTCAAAAAGAATAAGAGACTGCTGTATGGCTTGGGGCTCAGACTGCTGGCCTGATTTGCAAGGGGGTGAGGTGAAAGACGGTTGGACATTGGCTGCAGGTGCCAACTCTGACCTTTCTGCAGTAGACTGGGTGGGAGACAATGTGAAGGAACTGGAGGCACTGTCAGCAGCAAACCAATCTACTATCGCCTCAACTTGTTCTGGCCTCATCACTTCTAGGGGCGTTTGATGCCCTACCAAATACTGATGCAGGTTCTGTCGCCTACTCACACTTGAGGAAGGTGTTTCACTTGTGCGTGTAGCTGGCACAGATCGACCATGTCCTCTCCTTGCAACAGGAGCTCTACCAGCAGCACCACGACCCAGGCCACGGCCCTTATTTGACGGTCTCCTCATATTTCTGTAATTTAAGATCTTGCCCTAGAAAGGTTTTTATTGAATAGCGGAATAGAAAATATGATCCAAAAAAAGTGTATGTATATCACACGTACACAACCACACTAGGCCCCAATTACTATTGTTTGTACCCCTAAAAGGCTAGATGAGGAGTAGGGGGAGTATGGAACAGGCAGCACCCTCAAACCTTCAGAAGTATGAGATGAACCCCAACAACTTGGAAAGGTGGATCTCTCTCACACGTACCGACACAGACTATCCCGCAATTCAATTGATCCTCAAAGGTTTTTATTGAATAGCGGAATAGGAAATATGATCAAAAAAAGTGTATGTATCTCGCACGTACACAACCACACTAGGCCCCAATTACTATTGTTTGTACCCCTAAAAGGCTAGATGAGGAGTAGGGGGGGTATGGAACAGGCAGCACCCTCAAACCTTCAGAAGTATGAGATGAACCCCAACAACTTGGAAAGGTGGATCTCTCTCACACGTACCGACACAGACTATCCCGCAATTCAATTGATCCCCAAAGGTTTTTATTGAATAGCGGAATAGGAAATATGATCAAAAAAAGTGTATGTATCTCACACGTACAGAAACACACTAGGCCCCAATTACTATTGTTTGTACACCTAAAAGGATGGATGAGGAGGAGGAGGAGTATGGAACAGGCAGCACCCTCAAAGCTTCAGAAGTATGAGATGAACCCCAAAAACTTGGAAAGGTGGATCTCACACGTACCGACACAGACTAATCCGCAATTTAATTGATCCCCAAAGGTTTTTATTGAATAGCGGAATAGGAAATATGATCAAAAAATGTGTATGTATCTCACACGTACAGAAGCACACTAGGCCCCAATTACTATTGTTTGTACACCTAAAAGGATGGATGAGGAGGAGGAGGAGTATGGAACAGGCAGCACCCTCAAAGCTTCAGAAGTATGAGATGAACCCCAAAAACTTGGAAAGGTGGATCTCACACGTACCGACACAGACTATCCCGCAATTTAATTGATCCCCAAAGGTTTTTATTGAATAGCGGAATAGGAAATATGATCAAAAAATGTGTATGTATCTCACACGTACAGAAGCACACTAGGCCCCAATTACTATTGTTTGTACACCTAAAAGGATGGATGAGGAGGAGGAGGAGTATGGAACAGGCAGCACCCTCAAAGCTTCAGAAGTATGAGATGAACCCCAAAAACTTGGAAAGGTGGATCTCACACGTACCGACACAGACTATCCCGCAATTTAATTGATCCCCAAAGGTTTTTATTGAATAGCGGAATAGGAAATATGATCAAAAAATGTGTATGTATCTCACACGTACAGAAGCACACTAGGCCCCAATTACTATTGTTTGTACACCTAAAAGGATGGATGAGGAGGAGGAGGAGTATGGAACAGGCAGCACCCTCAAAGCTTCAGAAGTATGAGATGAACCCCAAAAACTTGGAAAGGTGGATCTCACACGTACCGACACAGACTATCCCGCAATTTAATTGATCCCCAAAGGTTTTTATTGAATAGCGGAATAGGAAATATGATCAAAAAAAGTGTATGTATCTCGCACGTACAGAAACACACTAGGCCCCAATTACTATTGTTTGTACACCTAAAAGGATGGATGAGGAGGAGGAGGAGTATGGAACAGGCAGCACCCTCAAAGCTTCAGAAGTATGAGATGAACCCCAAAAACTTGGAAAGGTGGATCTCACACGTACCGACACAGACTATTCCGCAATTTAATTGATCCCCAAAGGTTTTTATTGAATAGCGGAATAGGAAATATGATCAAAAAATGTGTATGTATCTCACACGTACAGAAGCACACTAGGCCCCAATTACTATTGTTTGTACACCTAAAAGGATGGATGAGGAGGAGGAGGAGTATGGAACAGGCAGCACCCTCAAAGCTTCAGAAGTATGAGATGAACCCCAAAAACTTGGAAAGGTGGATCTCACACGTACCGACACAGACTATCCCGCAATTTAATTGATCCCCAAAGGTTTTTATTGAATAGCGGAATAGGAAATATGATCAAAAAAAGTGTATGTATCTCGCACGTACAGAAACACACTAGGCCCCAATTACTATTGTTTGTACACCTAAAAGGATGGATGAGGAGGAGGAGGAGTATGGAACAGGCAGCACCCTCAAAGCTTCAGAAGTATGAGATGAACCCCAAAAACTTGGAAAGGTGGATCTCACACGTACCGACACAGACTATTCCGCAATTTAATTGATCCCCAAAGGTTTTTATTGAATAGCGGAATAGGAAATATGATCAAAAAATGTGTATGTATCTCACACGTACAGAAGCACACTAGGCCCCAATTACTATTGTTTGTACACCTAAAAGGATGGATGAGGAGGAGGAGGAGTATGGAACAGGCAGCACCCTCAAAGCTTCAGAAGTATGAGATGAACCCCAAAAACTTGGAAAGGTGGATCTCACACGTACCGACACAGACTATCCCGCAATTTAATTGATCCCCAAAGGTTTTTATTGAATAGCGGAATAGGAAATATGATCAAAAAAAGTGTATGTATCTCGCACGTACACAACCACACTAGGCCCCAATTACTATTGTTTGTACCCCTAAAAGGCTAGGAGTAGGGGGGAGTATGGAACAGGCAGCACCCTCAAACCTTCAGAAGTATGAGATGAACCCCAACAACTTGGAAAGGTGGATCTCTCTCACACGTACCAACACAGACTATCCCCCAATTTAACTGATCCCCAGAGGTTTTTGATTAAATAGCGGAATAGAAAATATGATCCCAAAAAAGTGTATGTATATCACACGTACACAACCACACTAGGCCCCAATTACTATTGTTTGTACCCCTAAAAGGCTAGGAGTAGGGGGAGTATGGAACAGGCAGCACCCTCAAACCTTCAGAAGTATGAGATGAACCCCAACAACTTGGAAAGGTGGATCTCTCTCACACGTACCAACACAGACTATCCCCCAATTTAACTGATCCCCAGAGGTTTTTGATTAAATAGCGGAATAGAAAATATGATCCCAAAAAAGTGTATGTATATCACACGTACACAACCACACTAGGCCCCAATTACTATTGTTTGTACCCCTAAAAGGCTAGGAGTAGGGGGAGTATGGAACAGGCAGCACCCTCAAAGCTTCAGAAGTATGAGATGAACCCCAAAAACTTGGAAAGGTGGATCTCACACGTACCGACACAGACTATCCCGCAATTTAATTGATCCCCAAAGGTTTTTATTGAATAGCGGAATAGGAAATATGATCAAAAAAAGTGTATGTATCTCGCACGTACAGAAACACACTAGGCCCCAATTACTATTGTTTGTACACCTAAAAGGATGGATGAGGAGGAGGAGGAGTATGGAACAGGCAGCACCCTCAAAGCTTCAGAAGTATGAGATGAACCCCAAAAACTTGGAAAGGTGGATCTCACACGTACCGACACAGACTATTCCGCAATTTAATTGATCCCCAAAGGTTTTTATTGAATAGCGGAATAGGAAATATGATCAAAAAATGTGTATGTATCTCACACGTACAGAAGCACACTAGGCCCCAATTACTATTGTTTGTACACCTAAAAGGATGGATGAGGAGGAGGAGGAGTATGGAACAGGCAGCACCCTCAAAGCTTCAGAAGTATGAGATGAACCCCAAAAACTTGGAAAGGTGGATCTCACACGTACCGACACAGACTATCCCGCAATTTAATTGATCCCCAAAGGTTTTTATTGAATAGCGGAATAGGAAATATGATCAAAAAAAGTGTATGTATCTCGCACGTACAGAAACACACTAGGCCCCAATTACTATTGTTTGTACACCTAAAAGGATGGATGAGGAGGAGGAGGAGTATGGAACAGGCAGCACCCTCAAAGCTTCAGAAGTATGAGATGAACCCCAAAAACTTGGAAAGGTGGATCTCACACGTACCGACACAGACTATTCCGCAATTTAATTGATCCCCAAAGGTTTTTATTGAATAGCGGAATAGGAAATATGATCAAAAAATGTGTATGTATCTCACACGTACAGAAGCACACTAGGCCCCAATTACTATTGTTTGTACACCTAAAAGGATGGATGAGGAGGAGGAGGAGTATGTAACAGGCAGCACCCTCAAAGCTTCAGAAGTATGAGATGAACCCCAAAAACTTGGAAAGGTGGATCTCACACGTACCGACACAGACTATCCCGCAATTTAATTGATCCCCAAAGGTTTTTATTGAATAGCGGAATAGGAAATATGATCAAAAAAAGTGTATGTATCTCGCACGTACACAACCACACTAGGCCCCAATTACTATTGTTTGTACCCCTAAAAGGCTAGGAGTAGGGGGGAGTATGGAACAGGCAGCACCCTCAAACCTTCAGAAGTATGAGATGAACCCCAACAACTTGGAAAGGTGGATCTCTCTCACACGTACCAACACAGACTATCCCCCAATTTAACTGATCCCCAGAGGTTTTTGATTAAATAGCGGAATAGAAAATATGATCCCAAAAAAGTGTATGTATATCACACGTACACAACCACACTAGGCCCCAATTACTATTGTTTGTACCCCTAAAAGGCTAGGAGTAGGGGGAGTATGGAACAGGCAGCACCCTCAAACCTTCAGAAGTATGAGATGAACCCCAACAACTTGGAAAGGTGGATCTCTCTCACACGTACCAACACAGACTATCCCCCAATTTAACTGATCCCCAGAGGTTTTTGATTAAATAGCGGAATAGAAAATATGATCCCAAAAAAGTGTATGTATATCACACGTACACAACCACACTAGGCCCCAATTACTATTGTTTGTACCCCTAAAAGGCTAGGAGTAGGGGGAGTATGGAACAGGCAGCACCCTCAAACCTTCAGAAGTATGAGATGAACCCCAACAACTTGGAAAGGTGGATCTCTCTCACACGTACCAACACAGACTATCCCCCAATTTAACTGATCCCCAGAGGTTTTTGATTAAATAGCGGAATAGAAAATATGATCCCAAAAAAGTGTATGTATATCACACGTACACAACCACACTAGGCCCCAATTACTATTGTTTGTACCCCTAAAAGGCTAGGAGTAGGGGGAGTATGGAACAGGCAGCACCCTCAAACCTTCAGAAGTATGAGATGAACCCCAACAACTTGGAAAGGTGGATCTCTCTCACACGTACCAACACAGACTATCCCCCAATTTAACTGATCCCCAGAGGTTTTTGATTAAATAGCGGAATAGAAAATATGATCCCAAAAAAGTGTATGTATATCACACGTACACAACCACACTAGGCCCCAATTACTATTGTTTGTACCCCTAAAAGGCTAGGAGTAGGGGGAGTATGGAACAGGCAGCACCCTCAAACCTTCAGAAGTATGAGATGAACCCCAACAACTTGGAAAGGTGGATCTCTCTCACACGTACCAACACAGACTATCCCCCAATTTAACTGATCCCCAGAGGTTTTTGATTAAATAGCGGAATAGAAAATATGATCCCAAAAAAGTGTATGTATATCACACGTACACAACCACACTAGGCCCCAATTACTATTGTTTGTACCCCTAAAAGGCTAGGAGTAGGGGGGGGGTATGGAACAGGCAGCACCCTCAAACCTTCAGAAGTATGAGATGAACCCCAACAACTTGGAAAGGTGGATCTCTCTCACACGTACCAACACAGACTATCCCCCAATTTAACTGATCCCCAGAGGTTTTTGATTAAATAGCGGAATAGAAAATATGATCCCAAAAAAGTGTATGTATATCACACGTACACAACCACACTAGGCCCCAATTACTATTGTTTGTACCCCTAAAAGGCTAGGAGTAGGGGGGAGTATGGAACAGGCAGCACCCTCAAACCTTCAGAAGTATGAGATGAACCCCAACAACTTGGAAAGGTGGATCTCTCTCACACGTACCAACACAGACTATCCCCCAATTTAACTGATCCCCAGAGGTTTTTGATTAAATAGCGGAATAGAAAATATGATCCCAAAAAAGTGTATGTATATCACACGTACACAACCACACTAGGCCCCAATTACTATTGTTTGTACCCCTAAAAGGCTAGGAGTAGGGGGAGTATGGAACAGGCAGCACCCTCAAACCTTCAGAAGTATGAGATGAACCCCAACAACTTGGAAAGGTGGATCTCTCTCACACGTACCAACACAGACTATCCCCCAATTTAACTGATCCCCAGAGGTTTTTGATTAAATAGCGGAATAGAAAATATGATCCCAAAAAAGTGTATGTATATCACACGTACACAACCACACTAGGCCCCAATTACTATTGTTTGTACCCCTAAAAGGCTAGGAGTAGGGGGAGTATGGAACAGGCAGCACCCTCAAACCTTCAGAAGTATGAGATGAACCCCAACAACTTGGAAAGGTGGATCTCTCTCACACGTACCAACACAGACTATCCCCCAATTTAACTGATCCCCAGAGGTTTTTGATTAAATAGCGGAATAGAAAATATGATCCCAAAAAAGTGTATGTATATCACACGTACACAACCACACTAGGCCCCAATTACTATTGTTTGTACCCCTAAAAGGCTAGGAGTAGGGGGAGTATGGAACAGGCAGCACCCTCAAACCTTCAGAAGTATGAGATGAACCCCAACAACTTGGAAAGGTGGATCTCTCTCACACGTACCAACACAGACTATCCCCCAATTTAACTGATCCCCAGAGGTTTTTGATTAAATAGCGGAATAGAAAATATGATCCCAAAAAAGTGTATGTATATCACACGTACACAACCACACTAGGCCCCAATTACTATTGTTTGTACCCCTAAAAGGCTAGGAGTAGGGGGAGTATGGAACAGGCAGCACCCTCAAACCTTCAGAAGTATGAGATGAACCCCAACAACTTGGAAAGGTGGATCTCTCTCACACGTACCAACACAGACTATCCCCCAATTTAACTGATCCCCAGAGGTTTTTGATTAAATAGCGGAATAGAAAATATGATCCCAAAAAAGTGTATGTATATCACACGTACACAACCACACTAGGCCCCAATTACTATTGTTTGTACCCCTAAAAGGCTAGGAGTAGGGGGAGTATGGAACAGGCAGCACCCTCAAACCTTCAGAAGTATGAGATGAACCCCAACAACTTGGAAAGGTGGATCTCTCTCACACGTACCAACACAGACTATCCCCCAATTTAACTGATCCCCAGAGGTTTTTGATTAAATAGCGGAATAGAAAATATGATCCCAAAAAAGTGTATGTATATCACACGTACACAACCACACTAGGCCCCAATTACTATTGTTTGTACCCCTAAAAGGCTAGGAGTAGGGGGGAGTATGGAACAGGCAGCACCCTCAAACCTTCAGAAGTATGAGATGAACCCCAACAACTTGGAAAGGTGGATCTCTCTCACACGTACCAACACAGACTATCCCCCAATTTAACTGATCCCCAAAGGTTTTTGATTAAATAGCGGAATAGAAAATATGATCCCAAAAAAGTGTATGTATATCACACGTACACAACCACACTAGGCCCCAATTACTATTGTTTGTACCCCTAAAAGGCTAGATGAGGAGTAGGGGGAGTATGGAACAGGCAGCACCCTCAAACCTTCAGTATGAGATTGTGTTCACTGTACCCCACAAAGATTGAGTTCACTGCACCCCACAATGATTGTGTTCACTGCACCCCACAAAGATTGTGTTCACTGCACCTCACAAAGATTGTGTTCACTGTACCCCCCAAAGATTGTGTTCACTGCACCCCACAAAGATTCTGTTCACTGTACCCCACAAAGATTGTGTTCACTGCACCCCAAAAAGATTGTGTTCACTGCACCCCAAAAAGGATGTTGTTCACTGCACCCCAAAAAGGATTTTGTTCACTGCACCCCAAAAAGGATGTTGTTCACTCCACCCCAAAAAGATTGTGTTCACTGCACCCCACAAAGATTGTGTTCACTGCACCCCAAAAAGATTGTGTTCACTGCACCCCAAAAATGATTTTGTTCACTGCACCCCAAAAAGGATTTTGTTCACTGCACCCCAAAAAGGATGTTGTTCACTCCACCCCAAAAAGATTGTGTTCACTGCACCCCAAAAAGATTGTGTTCACTGCACCCCACAAAGGATTTTGTTCACTGCACCCCACAAAGGATTTTGTTCACTGCACCCCAAAAAGGATTTTGTTCACTGCACCCCAAAAAGGATTTTGTTCACTGCACCCCAAAAAGATTGTGTTCACTGCACCCCACAAAGGATTTTGTTCACTGCACCCCACAAAGATTGTGTTCACTGCACACCAAAAAGGATTGTGTTCACTGCACCCCAAAAAGATTTTGTTCACTGCACCCCAAAAAGATTGTGTTCACTGCAGCCCAAAAAGATTGTGTTCACTGCAGCCCAAAAAGATTGTGTTCACTGCAGCCCAAAAAGATTGTGTTCACTGCAGCCCAAAAAGATTGTGTTCACTGCAGCCCAAAAAGATTGTGTTCACTGCAGCTCACACACAGAAAAATGGATGTGGATCACTGACACCTGCCTATCTCCAATCCCACACCACACAGCAATATCGATTGTAGTTTGTAGAACACAGTTTCCCTAAAATTCAGCAGACTCTGTCCCTAACAGGATTGAGAAGAGATCGTAGATCAGGATTGAGTGCAGATTCACCCCACCCCCCACACAGCAATATCGATTGTAGTTTGTAGAACACAGTTTCCCTAAAATTCAGCAGACTCTGTCCCTAACAGGATTGAGAAGAGATCGTAGATCAGGATTGAGTGCAGATTCACCCCACCCCCCACACAGCAATATCGATTGTAGTTTGTAGAACACAGTTTCCCTAAAATTCAGCAGACTCTGTCCCTAACAGGATTGAGAAGAGATCGTAGATCAGGATTGAGTGCAGATTCACCCCACCCCCCACACAGCAATATCGATTGTAGTTTGTAGAAGACACTGACCCTATATAATTCAGCAGACTCTATCCCTAAAATGCCTACAACTCGCCCTGCCTAAACACTCCGGCCTGTCCCTCAATTCTATCCGGACACAAATGGTTTTTTCCTGCCTATCTTTCCCTAATCAGCAGCCAGCACGTTGATGTGTGCTCTGTCCCTGAATCTAAGCAGCATAATGACGCCGCTGCGGCTGCCTCGAACTTATAAAGACTTGGTCACATGCTTCAGACGGCCAATCACAGCTACTGAGACATTTGCAGGCATGGCTGGGATGGCTTAAGGCACACCAGTTAAACGATTGTTGATTGGCTGTTGAAAGCCCGCCATGAAAAGAGCGCCAAAGCATGCAAAACCCGGAAATAAAACGACCGAACACGGATTTTTACCCGAACATACAGTAAAGTGTCCGTGTCCGTGTTCGGGTACAAAAAATCCAATTATTCGGTACGAACACGAATAATACAGTCCGTGTTCGCTCAACACTAATTACCAACATTAAATCTTAGGGAAAAATATAAGAAAAACCTTTTTCCTAATTTTTTAGTTTTCAGCAGCTCAGTAGATGCTCCTTACTTTTGCGTATGCGGTGGTGCAATACATGTTTAAACTTTAATGTGCTATTACAGACTCTGGATGGAATTGTGTTGCTGATTTAGAAATGGCCAGCAGAGGAGTGTTCATTTTGATGATGTCAATTTTCAATTTAGTTTTAGTTATAGTCTTATGACTAAAATGCCATTTTAGTTTTAGTCGTATTTTAGTCATCTGAATTGTTTTGGTTTTAGTTGTATTTTAGTCGACTAAAATTGTACTAATTTAGTCTACGAAAACATTTTAGTCAGCGAAATTAACACTGGTTCCTAAATGTCTGACATAGATCAGCACCTGCTGAAGCCTCTCCTCTTGTGACTGTATAAACGTTACAATGTTGCATTCTGATCACTGGGGGAGAGGAGACTGATAAAATGCTTTCTCCTGCCTGCAGCAGACTAATGGCATCATCACCGCCTAGGCAAAGGATTTTTTTTCCTAATAAATGATAATGTTGCTGCATATTGTAAAGAATTTATTCATAAGGATTTAGGATTAAGTTAATGACAGGTCCACTTCAATGTAAAACATGTGGAGCTTAGTTGTTAAAGGTTACAGTGGTGTGCACTCATTTCTGATTGTCTTGTTATATTAGGATATCAGCACTGGAAAGGGAAAGAGTTACATTGTACAGTAAATGTGAATTTCCTCGGCAGCTTCCCTATCACTTGTCATAATAAGACGTGAGCTGAGCTCTTTCCGCTGAGCTAGCTGTATACATTTGATAGATGTCCTCGTATATATGTATATGGAATGTCAGCTTGCTGCTTCTCTGCATTTTTTCCATGAAATGTGTGGATCTTATCAGGCCACCAATTACACAGTAAATAGTAACTTGTTAACACAGAACTAGCCATGGATGTCTGAAACAAGATTAGAGAAATGGGTTTTCCTCAACCTGCTCCTGGAAAAACGGGCTTTTGCAGATGTGATAGAGGCAACCAGCTCAGCATATGTTCATTATCTTACTCTGCAGGAACAGTTAGGTGGCCAGTTTCTGCGTTATCAATAGGTAGATGAATGAGGACACTGCTTAAAGCGAAGTTCCACCCTCAAAATCAACTTTTCACCACCCGCTTCCTTTAATGTACCTGAAAAAGAATTGGATAATTACATTTATTTTTTTTTGTTTCACTTACCTTCTTTTTAATGAAAATATACTTACCTTTCTTCCTCTTCCTCCCTCTGCGGCTGCGGCCCGCGCCGTCACTTCCTGCTTGCATTTACTCCTGGGAGATGAGCGTGATCGCTCCCAGAAGTCAATGCGCCTGCACCGACCCTGCTCGTCACTTCCGATGCAGGCGTGTCATTCCCTGCTGAACAGCTTCTGGGCATGCCCAGCTGTGCAGGGATGACGCGCCTGCACCGGAAGTGACGAGCAGGGTCGGTGCAGGGCATTTTGGAACTCCGACGTCACCGAAGAGGACGCTCCGGCTTCAGCTGCCCACACCTGAGATGGCAGCGCTGGTCAAGACATTTTTAACCACTTGCCGACCGCCGCACGCCGATCTACGTCGGCGGTCAGCCCCTCACAGGCAAAGTGACATAGGGCTACGTCACTAGCTTGTGAGGGTCTAGGGAGCGAGCGCGCGCCGCCGGAGGCGCGCTCCTGCTCCCGCGTGGTCACGGACCCCCCCCGCGCGTGTGACCGGCGGACCCGATGTCCGTCGGCCACTCTGCGATCGGCGGGGGAGAGGGAGAAAGTCAGGCAGCTTGTGTAAACAAGCTGCCTGTCATTCTCCCCTCTGTATGAGAGCTGATCATATGGATCTACTATTTAGATCCGTTGATCACTCTGCATACAGCTGAAGCCACAGCCAATCACAGTAAGAATCACGCCCCTAGGGACACACACAGCCCCTCCCTCTCAAATAAAGTTAACCCCTTCACTACCAGTGTATTTTTACAGTAACAGTGCATATATATAGCACTGATTACTGTAGAAATGTCACTGGTAACCCCAAAAGTGTCAAAAATGTCAGTCAAGGGTCCGATCTGTCCGCCGCAATGTCGCAGTACCGCAAAAAAAATCGCAGATCGCCGCCATTACGCGTTAAAAAAAAACAACAAAAATGACAAAAATCTTTCCCTTAGTCAGTAAACGCAATAACTTGCGCAAACCAATCAAAATACGCTTTTTGCGATTTTTTTTACCAAACATAGGTAGCATAAAACAAATTGGCCGAAAATGTTAAAAAATTTTGATTTTTACATTTTTTTGGGGGGAATTTCATATAAAAAAAAAGGGAAAAATATTGCTATTTTTGCAAAATTTACGCTCTTTTTTTGTTTATAGCGCGTGATCAAAAAATCGCACAGGTGATCAAATACCACCAAAAGAAAGCTCTGTTTGTGGGAAAAAAAGGACGCCAAATTCGTTTAGGTACAGCGTCGCACGACCGCGCAATTGTCCGTTAAAATCACGCAGTGCCGAATCGCAAAATACCCCCTGGTCGTTTAGCAGCCAAATCCTCCGGGGCTTAAGTGGTTAAGGTAAGTATTTCTTCTAAAAGGTAAGAGTAACAGGGGACAGTTCAGAGGCTATCGTTGCTTAAATGCACTAGCCCTGGCTGTCCCAGGGTTATTTTTTTCAAAAAAAATAAAAATTTCAGGGTGGAACTGCGCTTTAAAGGGTGCACAATAAAATGTCATGTTTCAAACAATGATGAGATAAATGTGGAAATAAAAAGTTGGAGAAGTGGGCACTGAGATTTATTTGGTTGGAAGTATGATCACAATCTGCCCATAGTAGAAAGTTGTGATTCTCAACTACCAGGCCATGGTCCACTGATGGGTAACAGACTCCCTCCTTCTGATCCTCCAGCCAGCTGCAGATCCTCCAACCTCCCACAGTGCATCCCAGCTCCCAACCTTCTATAGTGCCACCCTACCTACCATAGTGGCCTGCAGATCCCCTAAACCACATGTGTCAAACACAAGGCCCACAGGTGAAATGTGGCTCTCCAGGCCATTTTATGTGGCCTTCACACCCAGGGCTTGTTTTCAGCTGAAACGTGATGGAAACTCTCACAGATTCCTGCCTGCCCTGCACTTATGGATCCTGGATCTTAATGCACAATTCGGATGGCAGGTGCAGTGTGAGATGGGGCAGCACATGGTAAGCTGCACTAGGGCCACTAGATGGAGCTGGTGATCACTGGAAATAGATACTTACTTCTGATGACCATCAGTGCCATCTAGTGGCCAAACCCCTTCATTTTAGCATTCAACCTAGAGAGAAAATAGTCCAATATCTGATTTTGCCCTCATCTGAACAGAATGAATGTACATGCAATTTCAAGATGATGAATAGCTATGCAAACTTTTTTTTTTTGTTCAAAACGCATTTTATTGAAAAAATATTTTTACATACAATGCAAAAACAAGACGTGTATGGTATAAAGATCAGTGTGGGAGATATTACATGAGTAACGAAACATAAATCAATAAAGCTGCTATCAAATCTGCAAACTTTTTGAGCTATACCCCAAAGGCTCGATTCAAATTTTCTGGAGCCAGCCTCTGTATTTCTCACATCACAAATCTCCTTCACATTGCCAGCTGTAATTTTTCTTCTTCCAAACGACCTCGATAATTTGTTCTGCCTCGGCCTTACTGATTCCAGTAACTCATGAATTCCCCGGAAGAAGAGAATGTTATAAGCCTGTTGTGTGGGTCAGAGGAGAAGATGGAGAGCCTGATAGACAAGACTCATCATGAGATCTTTACAATTGAAACACAATTTTCCTGCAGGCTTCCAGGGGTGAGAATTATTGTCTATTTTATATTCCCTTCTGTCAGACGCAGAATGGCGATGACTGTTTTGTTTTGTACAAGCGCGTTAATAAAACTCCTATTCTGATTTGTTTAAAGAGAAATGCCTGTTCTGTTCTGTGCATCCCTGTGCAGGCAGTCCAATTTGCATCAGTTGGGTTGCATGTGGGCGGACGGCTCCAAACGCTCGCTGTCTGCGTTCGTGGATCCGCACCCGCACCCGTACCCGGATGTCAAGTTGTTAGCAGTGGCTATGTCCTTGCAGCTGCTGTTCAAATTGACATGAATAGGACATGCTCACATGGACGTACTACAGCGCACACCCATGCATAGGAATGCACAGTTGTTCTTTACATTCCTATGTGAGCATGTATAATTAACAAAAAAAACAGCTTTTCGCTGCTACTTCCATAACTATTCAATTTATTTAACACAACCTTATCTTTTAGGCCAGTAGGAAACACAAATATAGCCTATGGGCACATGCAAAAAAAAAAAAAATATATATATATATTTTTGCATACGCCCCTATGCTATACTCGTGTCCATGTGAGCACCACCTACAGTGGGTATAGGAAAGAATCACCCCCCTTTAAAATAATCACATTTTGTTGCTTTGCAGCCTGAAATGAAGACAGACACATTTTGTTTTATCCAGCTGTATTTACTCCAACATGTCAGAAAAGAAAATATCAAAATCACTAAGTTGGAGAAAGGATCAGCCCCCACCCCCTTCCTAAAAATGACTTGTACACTCAGTCAGGTGTAACTAATCACTTTCTCAATGGCACACAAAGCCATTTGATTTTCAACTGTCATCAGCTGTGGTCACTTTGATTGGCTCAGCATTGAAAGAGCTTTCCTGGAGCATTTCACTCCCTGGTAGTGCAACCAATCAACTATTGCTGGCAAGGCACTGTCAAAAGATCTGGATAAAACTGTGGACAGGCACAAATTAGGAGATGAATACAAAACATTTAAAATGCTTTTCAATGCCTAGAAGCACAGTGAAGTAAATTATTAAGATGTGGAAGATACAACACAGACCCTCCCTGAGTCAGGACGTCGCTCCAAACTGGATGAAAGAGCCAGGAGGAAACTGGTCAGAGAGGCTACCATGAGGCCTACAGAAACTCTGAAGCAGCTGCAGTAATTTTTGACAAAGAGTGATCATTGTGTGCATGTGACAACAAGATTAGAAATTCTCCACAAATGTGGCTTGTATGGGAGGATTGCAAGAAAAAAGCCACTGCTCAAGAAAGGCCACATGCAGTCACCACTGAGCTTTGCCAAAACGCACCTTGAAGATTCTGAGGCCACATGGAAAAAGGTGGTATGGCCAGATGAGACTATCATTTAATTATTTGGCCTCAATACCAAAAGATATGTCTGGAAGAAATCCAATACAGCTTACCATCCAAATAATACCATTCCTACAGAAAAGCATGGGTGGGGGCAATATTACGGGGGTGTTTCTCTTCAGCAGGGACTGGAGCACTCGTCAGGATAGAAGGAAAAATGGATGGGGCAAAATACCCTCAAATTCTTGACGAAAATATGCTGCCCTCTGCTGTCAGAAAGTTGTGAATGGGAATAAGGTTTACTTTACAACATGACAATGACCCAAAGCACACAGCAAAAATGACCACACAGTTGTTGAAGGAGAAAAAGGTGAATGTCCTTGCATGGCCTAGTCAGAGCTCAGACTTAAACCCCAATGAAAATCTGTGGAATGACTTAAAGACTGCAGTCCAAAAACCATCACCATCAAATCTAACTAAACGGGAGCAGTTCTGCAAATAAGAGTGGGCAAATATTGCAAAGTCTAGATGTATAAAGTAAGTAGAGACAAATCCTAACAGACTAAAGGCTGTAATTAAAGCTATAGGTGGTTCAACAAAATACTGACACAAGGGGGTGATCCTTTTTCAAACTCAGGGATTCTGTTTTTTATTTTATGTTTTATTTTTCTGCCCTGCTGGTGTTATATCTTTCTCTTGGATATTATAAGTTGGACAGTTGCACAGTAAATACAGCTGGATTTAAAAAAAAACTGTGTTTGTCTTCATTTCATGCTGTGAAACAACAAAATGTGATTATTCTAAAGGGGGGAGGAGGGGTGATTCTTTTCTATACCCACTGTATACCCAAATGCAGCCACACCCAGCCGGTCATGTCTATGGCCAGCTGTATGTACATTCTGGGTGGGAGAAATACACTGGAATTCATGTGGCATGGACTTAGGCTCCCAAGTGCAAGAGGCCTTGCATGTTACATAAAGTTATATTGTGTTTGGTGCACTAAAGTTAATTTGAAATTACTTTTTAACAAAACAATGGGTTTGATAAAGAATAGCACAGATCGTGCAAAAAATTGCTACTACCAACATTTTATTCTACAAGGTTTTCACAAAATATATACTTTTTAAGGTGTGTTTTTATGTAAAAAAATGTACATTTTAGTATAGAAACTAAGTAAAAAAAAAAAAGGGGGGGGGGGGTTTACCAGGAGCAAAAGGGTAAAGGTGTTTGTTATGATCAGGCCAGGCTCGGAGGCTAATGGTTTTAGCAATGCAAAGGCTCACACAGAACCCAGCAGGCTAAGTAAACAAGCAGATTCCCTTGGTGGATGATGTGGGCTCCCCCGAAGCATGAGGTCTAACCACTAGCCAGTCTTCACCAGAGCACCTGATGGTGGAGATGGGTTTCACTGAGTGCTAGTGCCAGGTCGTGGTCCTAAGGATCGCCCCACCAGGAATCGAGAAAGCTGGTATGGGGTAGCAGGTAGGGATTAAGCAGAAGCATAATCAGTAAACAAGTCAAAGATTGGTAATGAGTGGTTGCAAGTGGGGATCAAGCAGAAGTGTAGTTAAGGGACAAGTCAAAGGACGGTAATAAATGATTGCAAGTTCGGATCAAGCAAAAGCCTAGTTGAGGAATAAGTCAAAGGACGGTAATGAACGATTGGAGATTTGGATCAAGCGGAAGCGTAGTTGCGGAAGTCAAAGGACGGTAAAGAATGGTTGCCGGTTGGGATCAAGCAGAAGCCTAGTTGAGAAACAAGTCAAAGGATGGTAATAAATGGTTGCAGGTTTGGATCAAGCGGAAGCGTAGTTGCGCAAGAAGTCAAAGGACGGTAATAAATGGTTGCAGGTTGGGATCAAGCAGAAGCCTAGTTGAGGAATAAGTCAAAGGAGGGTAATGAATGGTTGCAGGTTTGGATCATCAGGAAGCGTAGTTGCGGAACAAGTCAAAGGACGGTAATAAATGGTTGCAGGTTGGGATCAAGTGGAAGCATAGTCAAGGAGCAAACCAAAGGTCAGTAACAAATGGTTGCAAGTTGGGATTAAGCGGAAGTGTAGTTTAGGAACAAGCCAAAGGACAGTAACAAATGGTTGCAGATTGGGATCAAGGGGAAGCTTAGTTTAGGACCAAGTCAAAGGACAGTAATGAATGGTTGCATGTTGGATCAAAGGGAAGCTTAGTTTAGGACCAATTCAAAAGACAGTAATGAATGGTTGCAGGTTTGGATCATGCGGAAGCGTAGTTGCGGAACAAGTCAAAGGACGGTAATAAATGGTTGCAGGTTGGGATCAAGCAGAAGCTTAGTTGAGGAGCAAGTCAAAGGACGGTAATGATTGGTTGAAGGTTGGGATCAAGCGGAAGCGTAATTGAGGAACAAGTCAAAGGTTGGTAACCAATGGTAATAAGAGTTGTGGATAGCAGCAGAAGCGCAAGGATCAAGATATTGGCTGAAGAAGAGCACAAGAACTGAAACAGGGTGGCTCACTAACGTATAGTGACACATTGCTCGAACCCTGAGCCATGCTTAACTCCGAAATTTAAGATTGCACCAATCAAGAGAGCACTTTTCTAATTTGCCATTGTTTTATTTAGGACAGTTGTTGCCAGATTGGCCATGGCACTGGTGCTCTGGCAAAATCAATAGGACCTGCAGCCATTCATTGGATAGGAGAATTGCCACTGGATCCCATAAGAGATAACATTTTAATTAGAAGGGCTCAGTGTTGTTCACACCTCTATAGCGATGTGATTAATAGAGGGGCCTCAGCCTTCGTTGGGTGGGTGGGTGGGTGGGGGCAAGCATAACTCTTACATGAATCGTGAGATGGTTTGTTTATGGAAGGTTCCCTCTTCTTAGCTCTATTTTTTATCAAAGACTTTGATTGAATTGCTCTGGTTTGTGACAGGTCTGATTTATTGAGAGATGACATTTGGAGGGGTGAATTTAAAATTGGCTTAGTCTCCTCTGTCAGGATATTCAATAAACACTTTGGGCAGCGCTCCTGCTTCTTGTCAAACCTTACATTCACTAAATTACTTAGAATGTGTGGCCCTTTTATTTCCTATGCACTGACTGGAATTAAAATACAATATTCATTTATACACACGGACAACCATGAACAAACAGTGATCTCACCTATATAACATATAAAGACTGTACAACGTTTCAATGGGCTTGTTGTGCGATTCTTAGGGAAAACATATCGGCAGAAATAGTTTGTGTGACTACTAAAACTTTCCATTTATGTTTGTGCAAGTGGCTTGAAAACCTCACTTAAAACCACTTGCAGATTTACTGCTACAGAGCGGCCACACTGCGCAGTAACATCATATACAGTATACTGTATCTCGCAAAAGTGAGTACACCCCTCATATTTTTGCTAATATTTTATATCTTTTCAACACTGAAGAAATGACACTTTGCTACAGTGTAAAGTAGTGAGTGTACAGCTTGTAGAACAGTGTAAATTTGCTGTCCTCTCAAAATAACTCAGCCATTAATGTCTAATGTCTAAACAAAAGTGAGTACACCCCTGAGTGTAAATGTCCAAACTGGGCCCAAAGTGTCAATATTTTGTGTGGCCACCATTATTTTCCAGCAATGCCTTAACCCTATTGGGCATGGAGTTCACCAGAGCTTCACAGGTTGCCACTGGAGTCCTCTTCCACTCCTCCATGATGACATCATGGAACTGGTGGATGTTAGAGACCTTGCACTCCTCCACCTTCCGTTTGAGGATGCCCCACAGATACTCAATAGGGTTTAGGTCTGGAGACATGCTTGGCCAGTCACCTTTACCCTCAGCTTCTTTAGCAAGGCAGTGGTTGGTGGAGGTGTGTTTGGGGTCGTTATCATGTTGGAATACTGCCCTGCGGCCCGGATTCCGAAGGGAGGGGATCATTCTCTGCTTCAGTATGTCACAGTACATGTTGGCATTCATGGTTCCCTCAATGAACTGTAGCTCCCCAGTGCCGACAGCACTCATGCAGCCCCAGACCATGACATTCCCACCACCATGCTTGACTGTAGGCAAGACATACACCTCACCTGGTTGCTGCCACACACGATTGACACCATGTGAACCAAATAGGTTTATCTTGGTCTCAAATATGTATTTAAAAAAAAAATATATATATATATATAAAAGATCGACAATAAAAAAAAAAAAATCATATTTCTTCATAAATTTAGGCCAAATTGTATTTATATATATATATATATATATATATATATATATATATATATATATATATATAAATACAATTTGGCCTAAATTTATGAAGAAATATGATTGTTATTTTCTTTTTTTATTGTCGATCTTTTGTTTTGTTTATAGCGCATAAAATAAAAAAAGCAGAGGTGATCAAATTTCCACCAAAAGAAAGCTCTATTTGTAGGAAAAAAAATGTGGCTTTCATTTGTTAGTGTATTTTAATCTGCTAGTACATCTAAAGCCTCGTACACACGCTTCAAAAATCAGCAGGGAATTTTCGTCCGACGACCGATCTGCCGATTTTCGGCTTGCTAGTATGATGCTTCCGACAACCGACTCCGACTTTTCGGTCGAAAAAAATCTGGTGTGCAGGCTATAAAATTTTTGTCCGCCGTCAAAACGTGGCCAATTTTCATGCAGTCAGTACAGATTTCGACAGGGAAAAATCTAATGAGTAAGACTGGGCATGCTCAGAGATGAAAGAACACAAAGAAAGCAATCCAACACATGACATCATTTCTGAAGTAGAATTTTGTCGGGCGAGAAAATTTGTGTGCAGTCTAGGCACATTCCAACCAACAAAACACCACTCTGGACAAAAGACGGACGATCGATCGGCCGATAATCGTTGCGTGTGTACTAGGCTTAACACTCCTCTCCTCTCAAACTGACAATGTTGCTGTCCAATGGTGCCCCCTGTGCTCCTTCATCCAGAGTGGGAGGCACTCCAATACATGAGGTGTGTTACTGGCCAGGTCACCAGGTGACAAAAGGAAAACTAATGAAGCCACGAAATCTAATGATAGGTAAGCTGCAATATTTTTCTGGTTTCGAGTTTAATCACACTTTTTAAGTCACAATTTGTAGATGTTTTGTATTCATCCTGCTACTATATACATTTTATACTGTATATTCAAGTATTCTGCTGTCTCTATGGTTAGAGTCTCCATAACGTCTTTCAATTTTATGCTTTATAAGCTCAAGTGTCACGCTGGACATGTCAGGATTAGGTGGGATAAAAGGCATTGTCATGACTGTCTTGTCAGATGGAATTTTACATTGACAGGCCAGGAAAGGTGACAACTTGCCAGATTGATGTGAAAAGTCACCCACCGTCTCCGGGAATATCTCCAGAATACATTAGGAGCTTTGAAGAGTGAGAAGAGCTTCATCAGCAGAACACATAATCACACGGTGACACAAGTTGATAAGGTTATGGTCTTTTAGAGAAATAATAAAAATAAAAAATGACGAGGTAAAATTGTTGCAAATGGGCTCTTTTGAAGGTTTGAATTATGGTTGGAGCTGTGAGATATTCTCAACGGTGTCTATATATAAAATAACATTTGACATGCACAAAATTGTAAAAAGTATTGGGACACTTGCCTTTACACCCACATGACCTTAATGGCTTCCCAGTCTTAGTCCATAGGGTTCAATATTGAGTTGGCCCACGGTGTCCGTGAGCGGTCCTTGCCGCCCGCAGACCTTTTCTCTGACTTGATTCTGCTGCTCTGGCCTTGGCCCTTGGCTTGACTCAGTTTCAGAGAGTCAGATGTAAATCTGGCCGGCGCCACCCACCCAAGTGGAGTGGTGGTGGGGACCTGCGTGCGGAGTGTGGGACTGTCTGGGGGAGGGACTGTGCTGTGCAGTGGCTGCCCAGAGCGGGGAAGAACCAGCAAGGGACAGGCAGGAAGCCTGAGCCGAGGAGGAGGAAGCAAGGAGGACCGACTATAATATATTCTTTGCAGGGGGAGAGGCCAAAGAGAGCCTGGAGTGTGGTGCTGCAGGAAAACCTGGGGTTATTCTATATAGAGGTGAAAAAAAGGTAAAAGTAGTAAGAAGACCAGGTAAAGGGGGATATATGGGGGACCTCACCCTGGCCTGGCCTGCTCTAAAGGGGGATCTATATGGGGGACCTTACCCTGGCCTTGCCTTCTCTAAAGTGGGATCTATATGGGGGACCTCACCCTGGCCTTGCCTGCTCTAAAGGTGGATCTATATGGGGGACCTTACCCTTGATTGGTGTGCTCTAATGGGGGTCTATGTGGGGGACCTTGGCCTGGCCTGCTCTAAAGGGGGATCTATATGGGGGACCTCACCCTGGCCTTGCCTTCTCTAAAGGGGGATCTATATGGGGGACCTCACCATGGCCTTGCCTGCTCTAAAGGGGGATCTATATGGGGGACCTTACCCTTGATAGGCGTGCTCTAATGGGGGTCTATGTGGGGGACCTTGGCCTGGCCTGCTCTAAAGGGGGATCTATATGGGGGACCTCACCCTGGCCTTGCCTTCTCTAAAGGGGGATCTGTATGGGGGACCTCACCCTGGCCTTGCCTGCTCTAAAGGAGGATCTATATGGGGGAACCTCACCCCTGGCCTGGCTTGTTTTAAAGGGGGGGGGTCTATATGGGGGACCTTACCCTGGATTTGCCTGCGCTAAAGGGGAATCTATGGGGGACCTATGCTGGCCTTCTCTAAAGGGGAATCTATGGGGGACCTGCCCTGACATTTTATAACAGTATACCACAAGCAGTCTTTATATAAATTTTATTTTAAACGTATTTGTACTTGTAGAACTAGGCCAGAGAGTAGACAGAGTGTTTTTGATGGGTTTTTTTTGAGATGTACCTTGGTGTCCTTCACTAAGGTCTGTACTTTGGAAAATGTCTGCCACAGCCTTGGTCCGTGCCTATCCCTGCCATAGGTTTCAATATTGAGTTGGCCCACCCTTTGCAGCTATAACAGCTTCAACTCTTCTGGGAAGGCTGTCCACAAGGTTTAGGAGTGTGTCTATGGGAATGTTTGACCATTCTTCCAGAAGCGCATTTGTGAGGTCAGGCACTGATGTTTGACGGAAAGGCCTGGCTCGCAGTCTCCGCTCTAATTCATCCCAAAGATGCTCTATGGGGTTGAGGTGAGGACTCTGTGTAGGCCAGTCAAGTTCCTCCACCCCAAACTCTGTACACTGGTGTGCAGTCATGTTGGAATAGGAAGGGACCATCCCCAAACTGTTCCCACAAAGTTGGGAGCATGATATAGTCCCAGGGCCAGTGCTACCTATAGGCAAGGTAGGCTCCAGGCCTAGAGCGCATATCAGTCTGGGGCGCCCCCCACGTGAGTGAAACGGTGACAGCAGGGCGGGCTCTTTTCCCCTGCTGGGTCCCCCAGAGATCTCAGGCATTGGTGCTGTGACACAGGGGAGAGGTGAGCTTCGGGCTGTCAGAATATTTCCCCCACTTGCTCCCTCCCTTTCTCCTGTCAGCAGCAGTGCGGGAGCAGAGAGAGTGGCTCTTTTTTCTTCCCCATTGGCCACAGCGGAGGGCCAATCAGAAGAGACTAGGGGAGACTAGGGCACATGCAGCACTATGGACAGTGCTCCACCCATATGCACTTGGCTCCTCCCTTGAGAGACCATAGTGTGTCTGGTGTCTGGAGCTGTCCCCTGTTGTGTCCCCTCTGAAGGGGTATCTGGGGGGGGGGGTGTGATCAGGATGAAGCGGTATTTTGGGGGTGTTATCAGAGTGGGGGGTATCTGGGATGTGTGATCAGCGTGAGGGGGTATCTGGGGGGTGTGATCCAAGTTTGGGGGGTATTTTTGGGGGTGTTATCAGAGTGGGGAATGTATCTGGGCATGTGATCAGGGTGGGGGGGGGGGTATCTGGGGGGTGTGATCAAGATGGAGGGGTATCTGGGGTGTGTGATCAGAGTGGGGGGTATCTGGGGGGTGTGATCAGAGTGGGGGGTATCTGGGGGGTGTGATCAGAGTGAGGGGGTATCTGGGGGGGTGTGATCCAAGTTTGGGGGGTATTTTTGGGGGTGTTATCAGAGTGGGGGATGTATCTGGGCATGTGATCAGGGGGGGGGGGGTATCTGGGGGGTGTGATCAACATGGAGGGGTATCTGGGGTGTGTGATCAGAGTGGGGGGGTATCTGGGGGGTGTGATCAGAGTGGGGGGTATCTGGGGGGTGTGATCAGAGTGGGGGTATTTGGGGTGTGTGATCAGAGTGGGGGTGTCTGGGGGTGGGATCAGAGTGGTGGTGGGGGGGGGGAATCTGGGCTGTGTGATCAGAATGGAAGGTTATCTGGAAGGTGTGATCAGAGTGGGGTGGTATCTGGGGGGTGTGATCAGAGTGGGGGTATTTGGGGTGTGTGATCAGAGTGGGGGTGTCTGGGGGTGGGATCAGAGTGGTGGTGGGGGGGGGGGAATCTGGGCTGTGTGATCAGAATGGAAGGTTATCTGGAAGGTGTGATCAGAGTGGGGTGGTATCTGGGCATGTGATCTGGTCTGGGTGGGGGGGTTATCTGTGGGGTGTGATCAGAGTGGGGGGGGGGTATCTGGGGTGTGTGTGATCAGAGTGGGTGGGGGGTATCTGGGGTGTGTGTGATCAGAGTGGGGGGTATCTGGGGGTGTGTGATCAGAGTGTAGTAGTATCTGGGTGTGTGATTAGGGTGGGGGGTATCTGGGGGTGTGTGATCAGAGTGTAGTAGTATCTGGGTGTGTGATTAGGGTGGGGGGTATCTGGGGGTGTGTGATCAGGATGGAGGGGTATTTTGAAGGTGTGATCAGACCGGGAGGGGGGTATCTGGGGTGTATAATCTGAATGGAGGGGTATTTTGGGGGTGTGATCAGAGTAGGGGGGGTATCTGCGGTGTGCGATCAGAGTGTAGTGGTATCTGGGTGTGTGATCAGGGTGGGGGGTACCTGGGGGGTGTGATCAGGATGGAGGGGTATTTTGAAGATGTGATCAGAGTGTGTGTGTGTGTGTGGGGGGGGGGGGATATCTGTGATGTGTAGTATCAGAATAGAGGGGTATTTTGGGGGTGAAGAAATAGGTGGCGCCGCAAATATCTCCACACCCGCCACCTCCAGGCTCATGCGCTGCATACATAACCTGCACCGGGCTTGTGACAGACTCCACCCCCAAAATGGTAGCAATCATTAAAAAGATGTGGTATAAAAAGGCAGGGCAAATGGGGTGGAGTCGGGGGCGGGGCCAATGGGGGCAGCAAAATGAGGTTTTGCCTAGGGTGTCAAAAATCCTTGCATCAGCACTGAATAGTACAACATGTCTTGGTATGCTGACACTTTAAGAGTTCCCTTCACTGGGACTAAGGGGCCAAGCCCAACCCCTGAAAAACAACCCCACACCATAATCCCCCCTCCACCAAATAATCTGGACCAGTGCACAAAGCAAGGTCCATAAAGACATAGATGAGCGAGTTTGCGGTGAAGGAACTTGACTGGCCTGCACAGAGTCATTAAAAAGTGACAAAAGTCATACAATCCCAAGCATGATGTGCCTATAAAGCTAGAAACTAGGTTCACACTTTGTTTTTGTTTTGTTTTTTTTGCAGGATTTATGGTGGGGCCAATACTGGGACAGATTCATCTATCCTTCAGGGCAAGGATGAGGAACTGCCCCCTCCCCCACTGTTAATGCATGCCGTAGAATGAGTTTACTGCCCTGTGTCCATTCTCTGTCCCCTTTCTCCACTGTGCCCAGGGCAGCTTCCCCTCCTGCCTACCCCTTGTCTCGGCCCTGCATAGCGCAGTCCATTCATTTTGACAAAAATGCCGAAGTAGCTCATGTTCCCCATTTGGGCATTGAGCTTTGGGCTTTTTTTAAAGAACCTTAACACAATTGTCACGTGCTTCGGTGTTGTCAAGAAGTGTGCATCTCCTTGTCGCATTTGGCGTGCTGTTAACATGAATGGCACCTCAAGCATGACACGCGCTTTTTGCAAATGTGCACATGTTCAAGAATTACTCAAAGAGTAACTCCATTTTTGTTGAGAAAAAACATTCCCCTCTGGGTGATCTCTGTACATTGCAAGGATTATAACAAACTTTGTTGCAGATTCCTACCTTTTGTTATTCTGAAGAAATCCCTGTGTGTTCCTCTGTGTCCATGCAGTATGTGAATCTAATGGGAGGGATTTCATAACTAACAGTCAGCTGCTGCATCTGCAGGGCTCTAATGAGGAAAGCTGCAGGGCCTTCATATCTTTAGACATGTTCCTCTTGGGAATATCTCACCAAAAATGACATTTTTGTTGCAGGGGATGCCAAAAATCTGTCTTGTATCTTGGTGCAGACTTCTGGGAAAATTAGTGAGCCAATCACACAAGCAGGAAATGATGTTTCTGGGGTGTGGTCAGTATACATTCTGTGTACAGAACAGCTCCAGGTGGCCATATTGCATTTTACAGAAAATTACAACAGCTGCAGATTGAAAAGGAAAGGTCATTTTTAATAACATTCAATTACAATATGACTTGTGTCGCAATTGTATACATAATTTTTTTGTTTTATTTGCTATTTTTTCCCATTAAAGCATAACTAGAACCTTCAGGGCCCCGGTGCAAGAAACCATGAAGGGCCCCCCAGGCCCTTGGCCGGGGCCCTTACCTTCAAGCCTGGGGCTCTTCCCACTGATCCCGGGGCCCTTTATTACAGTCCAGCAGCGGGACCCTTTCACAAGTTCTGCAGTGGGCCCCATTCCTGCCATCTTGGGGCCTCCCCACGGTGGTGGAATGCCACGGCCCGGTTGCAAGTGTGACCTTTGCGATCCAGGAAGTTCACCCACTGGTGTCGGTAGTTTTTATTTTTTGGTATTTTATTTGTATTATTTTTTATCATTTTATTTTATTTTTTGCAATGTTACTGACTATGACTCTGTCCATTCAGAAAAGGAAGGAGCTGGTAAATTAAATATTTACTGACCCCTTCCTGGTTCTCTATTGTGACACATCCCCTGCAGCAGCCAGCAGGAGAGGGGAGGGAGCACAGTGGGGGAGGGGGGCAGTACAGGGGGGGGGACCAGGGGAGCACAGTGGGGGGGGACCAGGGGAGCACAGTGGGGGGGGGGCAGGGGAGAACAGTGGGGGGGGGGCAGGGGAGCACAGTGGGGGGGGGACCAGGGGAGCACACAGGGGCCCAGAGACAGAAGAACACAAGGGAACTGGATAGGAGGAGTGGTGGGGGCAGCATACAGAGGAACCAATCTCCTCCATTTTCCTCCTGCAGCTACCGGAGAATAAAGGAAGACATTGATTTCTCTACATGCTGCCCCCGCCGCCCCTCCTATCCAGGTGTACAGGGGAGCCGCACAGGTCCCCTGGAGCATGGGGCCCGGTTGCAATTGCAACCTCTGCAACCCCTGTAGTTACGCCCTTGCATTAAAGTTGGGTTACCCTTTAACACCTTGGCACTGAGCGTATAGTCTGGAGGAAAGAAGGGAAAGGGGAGACATTAATGAAACCTTGAAATACATCAAGGGGGTGAATAAGATTCAGGAGGGCAGTTTTTTCAATATGAAACCAAAATCAAGAACACGGGGAGATGGTCTCAAACTAACTGGAGGAAAGTTCAAAAAAGTCCTGGATCACACATATGTGATGTGGAAACCCTGCAAATCCACTACGTGTTCCCACATCGCATTTAACTCGCAGGCAGTTCACACTGCCATATTCGAATCCCTAGGGGTATCAATACAAGGTTAATGTCACCCCCAGATCAGTTCTCATAACGCAGTGCGAACTGTTAGTTTGGACATGAATTGGATCTCATCAGTTTGATCGCACTGGGAGTTGAGTGCAATGCGGGAACCCACAGGAGATTTGCAGGGTTCCCGCATCACATATGTGTGAAACGGCCCTAATAGGAGTAAAACTAATCGAAAATAAACATTTTGAAAGAAAAGTGTAAAAAAATAAATAAATAAAAAAATTTAAAAATAAGAAAGAAAAAAAAAATTAAAAATGTAAGTTGCGTCCACATTTGTAAAGGACTTTCAAACCACACATGTGAGATATCGGCGCGAACGTTAGACTGAGAGAAATAATTCTAGCCCTAGACCTCCTCTGTAACTCTAAACTGGTAACCTGTAAAAATGTTAAAGCTTCGCCTATGGAGATTTTCAAGTACCGAAGTTTGGCGCCATTCCACCAGTGTGCACAATTTGAAAGTGTGACATGTTAGGTATCTATTTACTCTGCGTAACATCATCTTTCACATTGCGCAAAACAAATTGGGTTTACTTTTTTTTTTTTTTTTCAATTAATGATATTTTTTTTCACAAAACAAACTGCGTTTAAAAAAATTGCTGCGCAAATAGCGTGTGACATAAAAATATATATAATGTTTGGAAATTCTGAGTAATTTTCTAGCAAAAAAAATGAGGATTTTAACATGTATGAGAAAAATGACGGAATCCACCCGGCATGGAAGTGATCAAACATATGCCATATGCTGAAACGCGTCGGGTGGATTGTCATGCTTGGAATTGTATGACTTTTTCATCAATAATGTTTTGTGAGGATCCATAGCCGGGTGTCGGTCTCCCCTATGTCACTTTGCATGATAAGGGCTGACAGTTCTGGGGCACCCCGAAGAAGTGAAGGAGGGGGGGGAGGGGTTCACTATCATTGTATCTGCAGATCCGTACTGCATATTAAAACTAAGAGCAAACAATTTTTTTTTCTTATAGCTGTAGATTCATGCTTCTAATACCCAATGCGTTACATGGAAAATAAATCAAGAGAAAGAGGTGGGGGTGTAATATATCCACATCCCCCTTAGTATGCATTTTAATAACTATGCATTGAATTTAGTATTTTAATTGAGTTGCATTGTTAATATTACACCATTTTCCCCATGGCATACGGTCTGCCTTCAATATTTGGTGCGCAGATGGGCTTTACATAAAAGCAATTAAATATCAGATGCATACATTATTTAAACGAGGCGAACAATAAATTATAGCGGCCGTATTATTCTGCAGTATGCTGCAATAACAATCTATACATTTCTCCCTATGCAAATAAAACACTTATCTACACCACCATAATGTATATGCCTTAAAGCTGAAGGCTAATGTGCTTATATTTCGCCTTGCCTGGATCCCCCCCCCCCCCACACTCCATCAAATTCGAATACATTTTGAAAAATAAAACCTTTTCCACTTTCATTACATCCTGTATTTTAGACGCAGTGATGTCATCGCTGGGTCTCTGTGCTTCTCTATGCAATGCAGGCAGCCCATGGCTGGTGGGAGGGTGTTATACTTTACAGCACCCTGCCTCTCAAGAGCCCATACCTCCCAACATTTAGGGTTCAATATTGAGTTGGCCCACCCTTTGCAGATATAATAGCTTCAACTCTTCTGGGAAGGCTGTCCACAAGGTTTAGGAGTGTGTCTATGGGAATGTTTGACCATTCTTCCAGAAGGGCATTTGTGAGGTCAGGCACTGATGTGGACAAGGAGGCCTGGCTTGCAGTCTCCACTCTAATTCATCCCAAGGTGTTCTATCACAGGCAGGCCAGTCAAGTTCCTCCACTCCAAACTTGCTCATCCATGTCTTTATGGGCTTTCTTTGTGAACTGGTGCAAATCATTATGGTGTGGGGTTGTTTTTCAGGGGTTGGGCTTGGCCCCTTAGTTCCAGGGAAGGGAACTCTTAAGGCATCAGCAGTGTTTGTTGCGTCCTCCTCACAGCCTGCGCCCCCGGTGCCCCCAGGCAGCATGCGGCTCCAATCCCGGAGCCCTGTGTCCACTCCAGGTGGCGTCAGTGTGGGCTCTCTGAAGCTCTGTCTCCGCCCGCACATGAGGGCGGTCAGCGGTCACATGACCATGACATCATCAATCGGCTCCAGTGGCGGCAGGCTGGGGATGGGGATTACACTGAGGCTGTCAGAGGAGCCCATACCACCGACCAGCACCTTCAACCTCCTTTCCAATCCCAGGACAAGCTGACCAGGGGACACCTCTCTCTTTCCCTGTCACCCCCACTCTCATTCTCTCCCTGTCACCCCCCACTCTCTCTCTGTCACTCCCCCTCTCTCTCCCTGTCACCCCCCCTCTCTCTCTCTCCTTGTCACCCCCACTCTCATCTCTCCCTGTCACCCCCACTCTCATTCTCTCCCTGTCACCCCCACTCTCTCCCTGTCACCCCCCCTCTCTCTCTCCCTGTCACCCCCTCTCTCTCCCTGTCACCCCCTCTCTCTCTCCTTGTCACCCCCACTCTCATCTCTCCCTGTCACCCCCACTCACATTCTCTCCCTGTCACCCCCACTCTCTCCCTGTCACCCCCTCTCTCTCTCTCCCTGTCACCCCCCTCTCTCTCTCTCCCTGTCACCCCCCTGTCTCTCCCTGTCACCCCCACTCTCTCTCTTCCTGTCACCCCCCTCTCCCTGTCACCCCCCCTCTCTCCCTGTCACCCCCCTCTTTTCCCTGTCACCCCGCTCTCTCTCCCTGTCACCCCCCTCTCTCTCTCTGTCACTCCCTCTCTCTCTCCCTGTCACCCCCCTCTCTCTCTCTCTCCTTGTCACCCCCACTCTCATCTCTCCCTGTCACCCCCACTCTCATTATCTCCCTGTCACCCCCACTCTCTCCCTGTCACCCCCCCTCTCTCTCTCCCTGTCACCCCCTCTCTCTCTCCTTGTCACCCCCACTCTCATCTCTCCCTGTCACCCCCACTCTCATTCTCTCCCTGTCACCCCCACTCTCTCCCTGTCACCCCTCTCTCTCTCTCTCCCTGTCACCCCCCTCTCTCTCTCTCCCTGTCACCCCCCTGTCTCTCCCTGTCACCCCCACTCTCTCTCTTCCTGTCACCCCCCTCTCCCTGTCACCCCCCCTCTCTCCCTGTCACCCCCCTCTTTTCCCTGTCACCCCGCTCTCTCTCCCTGTCACCCCCCTCTCTCTCTCCCTGTCACCCCCCTCGTCACCCACTATCGCTCTCTCTCTCTCCCCCTGTCACCTCCCTCTCTCTCTCTCTCTCTCTCCCTGTCACCCCCCTCTATCTCTCCCTGACACCTCCTTTTCTCTCTCTCCCTGTCGCCCCCCCCTCTCTCTCCCTCCCACCCCCTTTATCTCCCTGCCACCCCCCTCTCTCCCTGTCACCCCCCTCTCTCTCTCTCCCTGTCACCCCCCTCGTCACCCACTATTGCTCTCTCTCTCTCCCCCTGTCACCCCCCTCTCTCTCTCTCTCTCCCTGTCACCCCCCCTCTATCTCTCCCTGACACCTCCTTTTCTCTATCTCCCTGTCACCCCCCCTCTCTCTCCCTCCCACCCCCTTTATCTCCCTGCCACCCCCCCTCTCTCTCTGTCACCCCCTCTCTCTCCCTGTCACCCCCCTCTCTCTCTCCCTGTCTCTGAACCCCCCCTCTATGTCACCCCCCTCTCTGTCACCCCCCCTCTATGTCACCCCCCTGTCTCTTTCACCCCCCCTCTCTGTCTCTGTCACCCCCCCTCTGTCACCCCCCTCTCTCTGTCTCTGTGTCACCCCATCTCTGTCACCCCCCTCTGTGCCTCTCAGTCACCCCCCTCTCTGTCTCTCTGTCACCCCCCCCTCTGTCTATCTATCTCTCTGTCACCCCCCTCTCTGTCTCTCTGTCACCACCCTCTCTGTCTCCCCCCTCTGTCTCTCTGTCATCCCCATCTCTGTCTTTCTGTCACCCCCCCTCTCTTTCTCTCTGTCACCCCCCCTCTCTCTCTCTCTGTCTGTCACCCCCCCCTCTCTCTGTCTGTCACCCCCTCTCTCTCTCTGTCTGTCACCCCCCTCTCTCTCTCTGTCTGTCACCCCCCTCTCTCTCTGTCTGTCACCCCCCTCTCTCTCTCTGTCTGTCACCCCCTCTCTCTCTCTGTCTATCACCCCCCCCCTCTGTCTGTCACCCTCCCTCTCTCTGTCTGTCACCCCCCTCTCTCTCTCTGTCTGTCCCCCCTCTCTCTTTCTGTCACCCCCCCTCTCTCTCTCTCTCTCTCTGTCACCCCCCCCCCCCTCTCTCTCTCTCTGTCAAACCCTCTCTCAGGGGGTGCCGATACAGCTCCTCGCCAAGGGCACTGGAGACCCTAGGTACGCCTCTGACCATACCAAGATATTTTGGACAGTTTCATGTTCCCAACTTTGTGAGAACAGTTTTGGGATGGCCCCTTTCTGTTACAACATGACTGCGCACCAGTGCACAAAGCAAGGTCCACAAAGCCTGACCTCATAAATGTGCATTATCTGGATGAATGGTTAAACATTCCCATAGACACACTCCTAAACCTTGTGGACAGCCTTCCCAGAAGAGTTGAAGCGGTTATAGCTGCATAGGGTGGGCCAACTCAATATTGAACCCTACAGACTAAGACTGGGATGCCATTAAAGTTCATGGGATATGTAAAGGCAGGCGTCCCAATACTTTTCATACTATAGTGCAGTGATGGCGAACCTTGGCACCCCAGATGTTTTGGAACTACATAAGTTTGCACACCCTGGCAGAATTTATGATTTCTTGGCCATTCTTCAGAGAATATGTATATATATATATATATATATATATATATATATATATATATATATATATAAAGGTGCATAGCTTAAAGTCCCTAAAATGTATGGGGTTTAGGGTTTTTTGCCTGCACAAAACATTTTGGGGGCACTATTTTTTATCTCCTATCCCCCACTGATCATTGTAGTTTTGTAGAAAATCAAAAGGTGAGAGGCTGCAGGGGGAGGGTGTGTGTGTGTGTGGGGGGGGGGGGGGTGATCTGTGTCAGACATTTGTGAACACAGCCAATAACTTCATAGGTACCAGGGTTTACATGTTTGTGTCATCTTTGAGTTGGCATCTCAGTCCAGGAAGTAATTAGTGACCCTCCATGATTCCTGAAAAAAGATGGTTCTGTCCTTCTGTAGAGAAAACAGATGAAGATATTGTTGGGGGATTATTGTGATCTCTGTGAATACCTGGGATTGTACACGGACACATTACTGATCATGCATGAGAACATGCACCTGGTGACACTGACAGGTCCACTTTACACTTGTAGCTCTCATTGGGTCTTCCATTGTTCCTTTAATGCAATGTTTGTGGCTGATTTATATTTGCAATGTTTATGAAATTCAGCACAACTGAAATCCAGTAAATTGGCAACAGCGTGGAATTGAAATGAAGTACAGAAAAATATCTGAAAAGACTCTACGAAGGAAGATTAAAGTGAAAGATGGAAAGAGGGAGATCAGCTCATCAAAGTCCTCGCTCTGTACATAGAGGGGGAAAGTCTGTGCCGAGTCCGGAATGATGTGAGCGGAGGATGGGATGGGAGGGGAGGAGATCACCGGGTCACTACTAACCTGTCAGAGGAATGAATCCTGAATAACGATCAGACCCAACTGCAGGAGATGTCACAGTGTGATCCGGAGACTGCAACACCCAACCACAATCCGACTTTCCTTCCATTCTGTGTATTCCTCTCCTCTCACTTCCACTTCATTCCCTTCTTTTTATTGTCTTCCTTCCTTCCTGCATTTCTTTTTCAGATAGCAAATCTTTCTTTCTTTCTTTCTTTCTTTCTTCTTTCTTTCTTTCTTTCTTTCTTTCTTTCTTTCTTTCTTTCTTTCTTTCTTTTTCTTTCTTTCTTTCTTTCTTTCCTTCTTCTCTATCAAAGTCATTCTATATTTATTATTACTTATTATTGCTAGCCATATATTTTTCCCTTCCTTCCTTCCTTCCTATATCCATCTCTATGTTTTTGCACTTTAGTCTATCTATCTATCTATCTATCTATCTATCTATCTATCTATCTATCTATCTATCTATCTATCTATCTATCTATCTATCTATCTATCTATCTATCTATCTATCTATCTATCCAATACTTACCATTGTGTGTGTATAAAGTATTTCTTTCTTTCTTTCTTTCTTCCTTTCTTTCTTTCTTTCTTTCTTTCTTTCTTTCTTTCTTTCTTTCTTTCTTTCTTTCTTTCTTTCTTTCTTTCTTTCTTTCTTTCTTTCTTTCTTTCTTTCTTTCTTTCTTCTTTCCTTCCTTCTTCCTTCCTTCCTTTCTTTCTTTCTTTCTTTCTTTCTTTCTTTCTTTCTTTCTTTCTTTCTTTCTTCTTTCTTTCTTTCTTTCTTTCTTTCTTTCTTTCTTCTTTCTTTCTTTCTTTCTTTCTTTCTTCTCCTTTCTCTTTTTGCTTCTTTCTTTTTCTTTTTCTTTCTTTCTTTCTTTCTTTCTTTCTTTCTTTCTTCTTCTTCCTTTCTCTTTTTTTGCTTCTTTCTTTCTTTCTTTCTTTCTTTCTTTCTTTCTTTCTTTCTTTTCTTTCTTTCTTTCTTTCTTTCTTTCTTTCTTTCTTTCTTTCTTTCTTTCTTTCTTTCTTTCTTTCCTTCCTTCCTTTCTCTTTTTTGCTTTTTCTTTCTTTCTTTCTTTCTTTCTTTCTTTCTTTCTTTCTTTCTTTCTTTCTTTCTTTCTTTTCTTTCTTTCTTTCTTTCTTTCTTTCTTTCTTTCTTTCTTTCTTTCTTTCTCTTTTTTGCTTCTTTCCTTTTCTTTCTTTCTTTCTTTCTTTCTTTCTTTCTTTCTTTCTTTCTTTCTTTCTTTCTCTTCTTTCTCTTTCTTTCTTTCTTTCTTTCTTCTTTCTTTTTCCTTCTTTTCTCTTTTTTGCTTCTTTCCTTTCTCCTTCTTTCCTTTCTTTCTTTCTTTCTTTCTTTCTTTCTTTCTTTCTTTCTTTCTTTCTTTCTTTCTTTCTTTCTTTCTTTCTTTCTTTCTTTCTTTCTTTCTTTCTTTCTTTCTTTCCTTCTCTCTTCTATTGATATCAAAGTCATTCCATATGTATTATTATCATCATGCCTATCCATTCTTTCTTACCTTCTTTCATATCTATAAAAGTCATTCCATGTCTGTCTGTCTATCTACCTATCTATCTGTCCTTATCATTGTGTTTATAAAGTATCTCTGTGTATTTATACACTTTTTCCATATTTATCTTTGCTCCCTCTCTCCCTCTCCAGTAAAGATTCTCACATTGCTATCAGTGGGTTGGTAGGAGTAATGCACGTTGCTCTCAGCACATTGACTCTTGTACTGAAGAAACCTCCAGCAATTTATTTTTTTGTGTTGAACATTTAAAAAAAAAACAGAAAGCAAGTCATGCTTGAAAACAGGAAACCGGCCCTTCTCCTCCCTGGAATAGATGGAAGATGAAAGCTCATCAATAGTGAATTTATTATATTTTTATGTGTTTGTCCTTTGCATGACTTGCTGACATAATGGCCATAGAAGACAAATAGATATATAAAAGGGCACAAGGCAGCGGGCTGTCTCCGGAAAGGCGCAGCCATTACCTGGACTGTAAAATGTAAAGATCTGCTTTATCTTTAGGTGAACATATGGAAATCTCTTTTATACATTCATGTGTTGCATTCCTAAAAAATCCATAAGCTTCAACTCTGTTCAATGGCTCTATTCCAGGGGTGTCAAACTTAATTTCCAATCCACTCTCAGATCTCTCCTCACTGAGCTATGCAGAGTAGTGATCGACCAATATCGTTTTTTTATTGCAGATACCGATATTTTAGTCATCGCATATCGGTATCAGCCGATATTTTCATACATTAAATTTTTTTTTTTTATATTTTTTTACAGGTATTCTTGTGGAGGGATCTGGGGGTCTAAAAGACCCCAACCCCCTCCTCTGCACTTAAAAGCATTTAAAACGCCAAGTTTGGCTGTTTTGAATGCTGTAATTTTTTTTAATTTGGTCATGACATCAGTTCCCGGTTTTTACATGGAGACCCGATCAGAGCCGAATGCAGGTTTGATCGGGTCTTCTCTTCGGCGGCCATGCAGGCTGGTTGCCCGGGGCTCCCGGTTGGACGGGAGACCCGGGCAAGCCGCAGAAGGCGGCGGGAGGGGGGGGGAACGACCCCCCCGCTCCTTGTAATGACAGCCAAGTGGCTTCTCAGCTGCATCAGTTGTCATTACAAGACAGCTGACCGTTGGCTATGGACGCCGGTACCGGGGTGATGCCTCTAGCTGCAGGCATCACTCCGGTACTAGCACTTTTGAAAATATTGGCAATATCGGTCACCTTGGTGGCTGATTCGGATATATCGGGAAAAGTGCAGATCGGCCCTCCATATATCAGCTTTGCCGATAATCGGTCGATCTCTAATGCAGAGTGTAATCTCAGCTCTCTCCGCCAACCTGTTTTCTGACAGCTCAGACAAGCTTTATAAATGCTAGACTTTGAATGGATGTGGAGAAGAGAAGACTGCAGATAAACAGGTACATTATACAGTTGTACTCAGCAGTTTGCCTCCCCTTGGACAATTGGTAATATATGTACCATTTTTAAAGAAAAGAGTGAGCAGGTAAAACACATTTCCTTTATTTCTTATGGTATTCATATTCAACTGTAGGTAATAACAGAATCACACAATCAATAAACAAAACATGGCAACAAGTAAACAAATGAAATGAGCCCTGTTCCAACTCAAATTCCTGTGGGTGGTATAGCCGCCCATTCGTCTTGGCAAAATACATCCAGGTCATACAAATTCTTTTGACGTCTTGGATGAACCGCACGTTTGAGATCTCCCCAGAGTGGCTCGCTGATATTAAGGTCAGGAAACTGTGATGGCCGCTCTAGAACCTTCACTTTTTTCTGGTGTAACCACTGGAGGGTCAACTCTGTCCTGTGTTTAGGGTCATTTTCGTGCTGGAAAGTCCAAGAGCGTTCCATGCACAGCTTTCCTGCAGAAGAATGCAAACTGTCTGCCAGTATTTTCATCAATTTTCACAAGATTCCCTGTACCTGTGGAGCTCACGCACCCCAAAAATATCAGTGAGCCACCACCATTCTTCACAGTAGGGATGGTATTCTTCCTCTCCAAACATAGTGCTTATGGTTGTGACCATAAAGCTCTATTGTGGTCTCGTCACTCCAGATTACAGTGTGCCAGAAGCTGTGTGGCGTGTGAAGGTATTGTTGGGCTTATTGTAACCGGGCTTTTTTGTGGCATTGGTGCAGTAAAGTCTTATTTCTGGCAACCCGACCATGCAGCTCATTTTTGTTCAAGTTTCATTGTATTGTGCTCCTTAAAAACAACCACACCGTCTTTTTTAGAGCAACCCTATATTTCTACTGTTAATTCTTCTGGCAGTTGTGGCTGAAATTTTTTTTAAGTCTGCCTGACCTTTGCTTGATATCAACAGATCCCTGAATTTTCCACTACCTAACATATGATTAAACAGTACTGACTGGCATATTTAAGGCTTTGGATATATTTTTATATCCTTTTCCATCTTTATAAAATTCCATTACCTTGTTACGCAGGTCTTTTGACAGTTCTTTTCTGCTCCCCATGGATCAGTATCTAGGCTGCTTATTGCATCTACATTGGGGTGACTAGACATCCCCAGTTTCTAGGGACAGTCCCTGGACTGAGGACACTGTCTCTGGACCAAGTCTGTCCCCCGCTTTGTCCCCGAATTGGATTTGAACATGGGTTGGGGCAATTTCGAAGACAGTCAGTGCAGAATTTAAAAAAAAATCTGAATTACACACCCCCGATCCGCCGCTCCTACTAGATTAGGGGGGTGTATATTTTTTCATTATCTGTGCCCCTTTCTGATGATGCTGGGCTGGTTGGAGCGGAGGGACTGTTTCTTCAGTTTTGGGCGCATGTACATTCCGCTCCCGTCCGCATGTTTTTCTGCCATGGCTCAAGTCCCGGCCAGCCGGCTGCCTGCCTATCTCCTTGCAATCCCCAGTGGAGTGATCTTCCTCCGCTCCCCACCCAGTAGCAGCTGGGGCTCGGAGAGTGTGACCTGTGAGGCAGGCGATGCTGACAGGCAGAGAGAGGCAGCTGAGCTCAGCTGACAGTGTCCAGCAGCAGGGACAAAGGGGAAGCGGATCCCATCGTGAGGCTGCCAGTGCCTTCAAGGCTTCAACACAGCTGTGCTTTGGGGTGTCTTTGAATAGACCACATTGCACTGTGTCTGTCTCTCTGCCATCATGGATGGTATCATAACTCACAGGCAGCAGGCACTCATGGCTCTGGCTGGCAGTGCTCGGTCGCAGTGTTGTTGATTTACTAAAACTGGAGCACACAGAATTTGGTGAAGCTGTGCATGGTAGCCAATCAGCTTCTAACTTCAGTTTGTTCAAATAAGCTTTGACAATAAAATCTAGAAGCTGATTGGTTACTATCTAGAGCTGCGCCAGACTTTGCACACTCCAGTTTTAGTAAATCTCCCCCACATCTCAGTGTGTTACATAAGCACTCAGCAGCCATGTCATGTGACATACTGTGACAGAGTCGGCCAGAGCCATAATGGAGTGCCTGCTGCCTGTGAGTTATTATAATGCTGATGATCTTAACCAGCTGCCGACCACCCAATCGCAGACTATCGCGGTGTTTTGGGAAGCCCGACACTAATGCTTCAGGTCTAAGCATCTTCAACATTAGAGTCAGTGTAGCCGCTCCCCTCTTCCTGCCCAATCACAGAAGCCTTTGTATTATAAGAACGTATTCACAAAATACAAAGACTTCTTTGAATGGGCAGCAGTGGGGAGGGGCAGGCATAGCTGATCTGTGTGCCCCTCTCACCTCTCTCCCAGCCCCCAGTGTCAGTGTATGCTCCGGCAGAGCCATAAGCCTGTCCGATATAAATAATAGAGATAAGTTCAGGAGATGCCATGCAGCTTCTTGGACTTAACTCATAGTGTGCCTTTTTACAAAGTGGCTAAACTCCTGCAGTTCAGTTTTAAATAGGCACAGCGATTGTACGAGTAATATTATATTTCATGTTCAGTTGATATTCATCTTAGAAGACATAAAATAGAAATTAGATTTTTTTTTTTTTTTTCTTGTCGGCGCTGGGAAGAAATGTAATATAAAACAATGAAAACAGAAGTAGAGAAAATGAATACAAATGAAGCTGCGGTGATTATAACTGCCTGCAGCAGGGAGGGGAGTATATCGCTGCGTGATATGTTGGTGGTGTATCTGGGATACCGCATGTGGCTGATTTTATTTATGCAACATATGAGGGGGGTACAAGTATTTACATGTATAGAGGTACTGAATCTGAAAGATGGATTCAATTGGTGTGAATAGGGTAGGAAGCAAGGCACTATCAAGCTGAGAATCCAACTGTGTAGCATGTTGTTTGCTCCAACCTAAACACCCCCCTCCCCACAACTCCCCCCCCCCCCCCACCTCCTAGTGCAAGGGAAGTCCCCTGCTCTTCAATCACGCTGGAGTAACAGCTGATAGTGATAGGAAACCACAAGGGCACCATGGTTGCCCTGAAAGTACTAGTTCCCTG
>NC_138776.1:46760551-46840551 GCF_965119305.1 Pelophylax lessonae
ATGACAATGAGGTCACTGTACTCCAATGGCCTCCACACTCACCAAATCTCATCCAATAGAGCACCTTTGGGATGTGGTGGAACGGGAAATTGACATCATGGATGTGCAGCCGACAAATCTGCAGCAACTGCGTGAAGCTATCATGTCACTATGGAGCAAAATCTCTGAGGAATGTTTCCAACACCTTGTAGAATCTATGCCACGAAGAATGAAGGCAGTTCTGAAGGCAAAAGGGGGTCCAACCCGGGACTAGCAAGGTGTATCTAATAAAGTGGCCAGTGAATGTATACTTCCTATGCTCCTCAGCTCCATCTAGTGATCATAATTCAGTCTTTAAATACTCATAACAATAGAGAATAGCCAGGGCTGGCCCAAGACATTGTGCTGCCTGGGACCAAGAATTAAATGCTGCCTCCCCCCCCACCCCAACTAAAGAAATTGCACCCAACAAAAGGCATCTACATCCATTATTTTATATAGATATTACATTTTAGAAAATATTATATATACTGTTACCTTCTTCCATAATAACTCACCACCAAGTCCACCAAACACCCACTGTCTGTCCTCAGTCCTCCTGTCTCCGGTGTCTGCCGCGCCCACCGCCCTAGAAACCTGTCCTGCGTGAGATGGAGTGCGCTGATGTCTGACGTCATTGCGCACACCACAATCATGTGAGGGACGCTCCCTGGAGGAGACGCTCCGCCTCCTCATACTCATCAGTTTGCACTATGGGCGGCAGTATGAGATGAAGAAATGTCAACCGTAAGGGTTCTTTAACACGGGCGATCCGATCCGAACTGCCTGTCAGTTTTTCAGGCGGACCTGATCGGATCCTCCATGCATCCCTATGGGGCAGCGGATGTCAGCGGTGACATCTCCGCTGACATCCGCTGCTATCCGATCCGATCCTGTCCGTGAAATCCGGACGGATGGAAACCCTATTTTCCATCCGTCTGGCGGATCGAATCGGATTGGATAGGATGGGATCAAATGAGAATGGACAGGCGGTCCGTTCTCATCCGATCTCCCCATAGAGGACAGTGGGGATCTGACAGCTCCATCTGCGCACACAGAGCAGAGACGGAGCTGTCATCCGCGTGCTCGGATCGATCCTCCACTGCGCAGAACGGACCTCGTCGGATGGTGCGCCGCATGAAAGGACCTTATAGGCGCCGCAAACTGATGACACACAAAACTGCAGGAAAAAACATCTTGGCCGTCAATTTGCCACCCCTCTCCAAGTGCTGCCTGGGTCCAATGGACCCAGTGGGCCCCATGGTAGGGTCGGCCTTCAGAATAGCCTAAAGAACATTAGTTTTTTACAAATTCATGCAGATCCGCTGGACAAACGGCATAACATTTTTCTTGTATAGATAGACCCCTACGTGTGTATGGGTGGGGGGGTCTGCTTTAACTGATTCCAAATTGGTACAACCATATTAAGTAATCTTAAAGCTTTGTGCTGTTCCCTCTTAAAGCGGACTTCCGCCCCCCTCCAAAAATACAAATACTGTAGCTGCTGACTTTTCATTTTAGGACACTAACCTGTTCTGGAATCCAGTAATGTTGGCACCGCAGCCGATGTTTCCATCGGCTGTTGGGTGCTGCCGCCGCCATTGCCGGTAAGGGAACCCGGCAGTGAAGCCTTACGGCTTCACGGGCGGGTCCCTTCTGCGCATGCGCAAAGCGGGCTGCGCATTCAGGTTGGCTCGGCGGTGGGGGGTAGGAGGAGGGGACCTAACTTCGCCGCGTCGCCGTTTCCTGGAGGTGGGGAAGGGTACCTGTCAAAAACAGGTACCCGTTCCCCCCTCCCCCCTGAAAGGTGGCAAATGTGGCACCGGAGGTGGGGAGGAAGCAAATGAGCGGAAGTTGCACATTTGGGTGGAACTCAGCTTTAATATTTCATGTATTTTCTGCAGCACTTATTATTCCATACCTTATGTAACAGTCCACCACCTTGCTGTATGAAGCCTTCAATCCTGTTGTGTGTAATTCATTTTTTTTTGTTCAATTAAAAGTTTTAGTAAAAACTTATTGAAAGAAAAAGCTGACAGGGGTGATAACCCATTCACAGTCTATCAAAAACTAAAAAAAAAAAAATGTAAAAGTTAATAAAAAAAGTATTATCTTTACGTATCCTTTACCCTCGCTGGCTCCTCTTTGGATAATACCAGTAACTGCAGCTTTCATATGGCAGGCTGCTGCACTGCTAACCCTTAGAGTTGCCATTAATGAGTTGTATGCAAAGTTGGTGCGTATGATGAATGTGAGATGATTAAACCCCCTCCTTGGTATGGATGGTATACCCCAGGCGATGCTATTTTGTTATTTCAGCAAATATTCTAATGCTGATGCAGATAAGATGTATCGCCTAATAGACGTCGGTGTGTAATGGGCTGAACACGGCACTTGGGGCCATGTAAATGGTGTAATACAGATAGATGGGGATCATTTCTTGTTCTCCTCTTTATATCCTGCCGCGACGTATACTGTAATTCAATCGCTATCCGCTAACTTCATTACGGTCTATATGTTCACAGATCTTTAATGCTCCTCCATGCTTAGCTCAGCAAATCTTAGCCTATGCTCTAATGATAGAACATGGGAGATGTGCACAATAAAGATCAATGAGGAGCGATAATTCTAAAAATGAAAAAATCTGTTTTTTGGACTTTAATGACAAAGCACGTGAAGTTACTATGCAGAATAATGGATCGTTAGTTTTCAGGGCGTAGTGGGTTTCAGGAAGGGTTTTTCAAAATGGGAAAGTACATAAACTCTGGAATATACAAAAGTCTGAGCGTTGCTTGTCATACGACTGGCCTGCTAGATACAAGACATGTGCGGTTCGGGCAACTTTTTCGTTATTCAGACATTCAGATTCATCCGAATCTCCGAATTAACAGTACAAACTAATTTTACCAAATTCTCAGAATAACAAAACAAAATTTGTCCCAATTTCCAAAATTCAAATTGAAATTTTACATCGAATTCCATTCAAATTCGAACTGTAAACATATTGTTGAAATCAAAGACTGTGTGTGTTATCAGAGTACCAGTTTGAAATAATGCTGTTTTCGTTAAGCCAAAGGTGATTTAAAGAGTCATTGTAATCATTTGATAAAGATTTTTCTTTTGTTCGTTCACTTGGCAATTGATAAAAAGATACCAGTAAAATATAAATATTTAAAAGTATTAGTACTTGACATTTTTTCTCAGCTGGCTAAAACTTCTGCACGGTATTGTACATAGTGAAATGTTGAAAGTAAGATACTAATTTTATTAACCTCCCTGGCGGTATGATTGTTTCCGATTTTAGGTGCTGAAAGCGGTACAATTATTTTGCATGTAATTCTTAAGAACGAGCAGCCCAAACCAACTATTTACATATGATTTTTTTACTGTGCGTTCTTCTTTATAACATCTCGGTTATGATAAAGTTTGAAACACAAAATCATAAATTCTAATATAATAAATAACTATAAAAAAGTTAAAGTATATATATATATTTTGTGACAGGAAGTCGGGTAAATCTGGGAATGTAGTCACTGAGAGGAGACACATTCCCACCTGCTTTGAAAAGTTCACTAATTATTATAGGGTGTCGGCTGCCAAAGGCAGCAGGAAGGTGTAAAGAAGTTGAAAGGCCTTCAGCTGTTCAGAATGAGGAGATCAAGGCCTCTATAATTTGTCCAGAGAAAATCTATTGAGTGCTGCCTCCTGTCGCCGTGTGGGCTGGGAGAGGAAGGCAGACAAACGGCTGCATCCTGACGCCATGTGGGTAGAGGACAGTCCTGTGTGCCCCCTGAAAGCTGTGAGCATGGGGAAGACCTCCTGAAGCGGTGTGCGCTCAGGAGGGTAAAAACGAGTGAAGACGTCTCAAAGGTGAGAAGACGAAGTGTTTCTGTGTGAAAGAAAACAAATGGACATGTTCAATGGACAATGTTTGTGCTGTGTGAAAAGCAAACAAATGGACATTTGAGTGTCTGCTGTAGGATCAGCAGTGTCGGCCCAACAGTAGGTTGGGAAGACTTCTTAGGTAGGTTCCAGCGTGAGAAGGTAGCCGCCCACAGAGGCAAGGATTTATTTTGTCTTTTATTTTATTTTGGCTGTTTTGACGCTTGCAATTGTGTGAAGTAAATTGCATGAATAAATCAGTCTTGTTTTCAACCTCTGCTCGGCTATCTCTCTGTGAAAACGCACCCCCAAAGGGGTCATCCACGCCTACCACCGAGCTAATCCCTTACATAATATATATATATATATATATATATATATATATATATATATATATATATGTATGTATACACACACACACACATATATATATATATACACAGACACACACACACACATATATATATATATATATATATATATATATATATATATATATATTACAGTAAAACTGCAGGCAAGGGCACTGGGTGGCAAATTAATTTATTTTATTTAGTAATGTAATCCAATAGGATTACAATATATCAGTGTGTTTCTGTGTTTTACTTTTCAAATTTGCCACCGGTTCCACCCCCCTGCGAGCGTCACGTCGCAGGAGACGGAAGCCGAGGCTCACAGCATCGGGCGGAAGATCCAGCCGCTGTATGCTGCAGGGACACATCGCGGGATTCCAGGAACAAGGTAAGTACCCTCTACCAGGATCCAGCGATGCTCCCTGGCGGTACCCCGAGTGTGGCTCGGGGTTTCCGTTAATGGCACTGAAATTCCACCCCGAGCCACACTCGGGAATACCGCTAAGGAGGTTAATTAGAACACTTTGCATATTTTGCATAAACATATTATTTATACAAACAAGATCAATGTGTATAAATAACAATCAGTCTCTGCTTACCCCCGTAGTCGGCAATCCTGCCTTCAGCCCTGGCCAGCATGACTCTAGATTTCAAAATTGTAGCCAATCAATTTAAGTCATGGATAGAGGTTGCCATCATCCCTAAGAGACAAAAAAAAAAGGACCTCCTTGTTGGATGGGGCTATGGAGGCAACCACTACCAAAGGAGTATAAAAAAGTATAAATTGTATTATTACATGGACAATAATGTATCACGCAGTCATAAGAAATAAATGTAAGATGTTACGGCTAAAAAGTGAGTCTAGACAAAGATGAAGTAACATCATTCATGGAAAGAGGTGTTCCCCGAATACCTGACGCGTTTCAGGTGTTCATCACCTTTCTTCAGGGGTGTAGGGGATGGAGGTTGAACTTCACGGATAAACAGGTGAAGAGAATTCTTCTGTTTTCTTACAAAACCTCTATTTGTTCTAAACACCAGGAATCCGGGTTCAAAGTGTTGACCCGGTGCTACCATACACCGGTTAAGATCCATAGGATGTTCCCCCAGTGCTCAGATGTTTGTTGGAGGTGTGGAGAGGACTCCGGTTCTCATCTTCACATTTTCTGGTCTTGCCGCCTTCTACAGTCATGCTGGACAGAGGTCTAATGTATCACCCAAACATTCGCTGACCGTGAGCTTCCATAAGACCCTGCATTTTTCCTTCTGCACCACCACTGTTCATGAGTGCAGCCTGCCGGTGATCCATTTTACCCCTATCCTAAAGAGTTGCATCCCGCTTTTTTGGAAGCAGACACAGCCACCTTCAGTAGCCGTTCGGTTGAAACGGTTGAAAAAAGTAGCTGAAATCAATGAGATGGAAGACTTATTCACCGAGGAGGAAGACCTTCCGGAGAAATTCCTTAAAAAATGGTTCTACTAGCACAAATTTGTCTACTCTGAGGAATTCAAGGAGCTGCTGAAAGAAATCCCCTTTACTGGAGATTATGATGGTGAGTTCCAAGGCCCTGAAGGGCTGGCAGTATGTCTGGCTCTCCTCCCCCCCCCCTCCTTTTTTTCTCTTCTATGCTTTTCCTACATTTTGCCTGACCCCCGGATCATTTCTTTCCTCCTTCTTTATAATGGTGTCTACTGTGTAAATTGCCACGCAGGGTACAGAGACTCTCTAATACCTGGTTTTCTGAGTATTTTGCTCGTACACTTATTTGCCTCTTTGTATGCAATGGCTTTTGATGTGTTGAATTCTCAATGTCAATGTTACACTCCAGAATTACTGGAGTTGCAGTTTCTGTACTTACCGTGTATTGTCTTAAAATAAAGTATTAAGAAAATAACATTTTGCCCGTTTGGGTGCCATTCTTCTTCTTCTTCTTAATTCTGTGCGATTTTGCCAAGACTGTTGAGCGTTGATTATGGCAAAATGTGCATTTAAAAATCGTGCCAAGCTCATCGCACAAAAAAGATGCATGAGCTTTTTTTTCCACAACAAAGACGCATAGGGCAGGCCATTCACATGAAAGGGCTGCCAAATGCGTGACATGCGGAATCGAGTGAAAATGCTTTGGGGCAGAGCCCCCCCTGCCCCAAAACAACCCCCATGTTGAAGGCATGTGGCCTGGTATGGTTCTGGAGGGTGGGGGCACTCACTCATCCCCTCCCTTTCCTGACCTGCCAGGCTGCATGCTCAGATAAGGGCCTGGTATAAATTCTGGGGTGGACTCCATTACATTTTTTTTTTTTTATTGTGGCGTGGGGGTTTCTCTTCAAAAACCATACTAGACCCAAAGGACCTGCTATGGATTTGGGGGGGGGACCCCACATTGTTTTTTTCTCAATTTTTGTATTGCCGACAATTTTTTCTTTTACTTTCAGCTGTCAGCGGGGAACCCTGCTGAAAGCTGTTGACTCATCGGTTGTAAATGACGCAGCACTTGTCTGCTCCTTAACAACCATGACAATTACTGGTTGTTAGGGACACCGGCGGCTGCCTAGTGATAGCCTGTGGTTAGGACACCAGCTACCACGGGTGGTGATTTACCCCAGGCTTTCACTACCAAAATACCGCGTCTTCATAAAATAACTCATGCAGTATTTTACTAACGTTTTTTAGTGAATGCTATAGAACTTTTTTGAAAAACGGTATCCGGTACCTTACTGCATACTCGTATGCCATAAAATACCGCTTTGGGAATGGAGCCCGTTGTTACCATGCGCAGGCATAAGTGTACCTAAAAGTAAGGTGCAAGGGGGTTCCATTAAGAAGGAATCTCACTGTTGCTCATCTGCAAAAGCACTGCACGGTTTTTATGCATTGCTGGAATGCACATCATTTTGAGCGCATTCCTGCAATGCACAAATGTGAACCCAGTCTTAGAGAGTCGTCACCAGAACATGTACCCCATTGGAAGATTTCTCCTTTAACGCTCGCTCTGGTGACAATTCCAAAATTCTGGATTTCCTATCACTTTCTGTCTCTGGGATAATTGTCACCAGGACAAATGGAAAAGGATGAATCTCCACAGCGGGGACACAGACAGCAATAAAAACCTGATAGGGGTTCTAATCCTTCCACGCTCCATCCAAAGATAAAGAAATGGCTGTACATACACTTAGGGGGTTATTTTTAAAAAAATTGCAAAACTATTTATGTACATTCGTTTTATATGAATTTATCAGCTGTAAAGTGGACCTGTCACCATATTTTTCATTGTGAAGGCATCATTCTTAGTAATGTGTCAGGGTAACCCGTCCAGGTATTTATTGCCCTGAAAATGCTTTCAACTGCTTTTTTCTCTGGTGGAACTGAGCCTTTATTGTCCGGGTATCATTCAGGGTCACCATCTAATTCCTGGACTAAGAAATTACACAGTAATGTAGATTTTGGAGCCAATGCAGTTCTTAGACATGTTCATAAATGTCTGACACAAATCAGCCCCTACCGCCAGGGCTGGGACAAGGTCACCTAGACCCCAGGGCGAACATGCCAAATTGCACCCCCCCAAGATGTATGAACAGTATGTGTCTGCAGAAATCCTCACCCCCCCCCCAAAAAAAAAAAATCCACCCCTGCAGAAATCCTCCCTTCCAGCACAAATCTTTTCCCCCATAACCCCCAGCTCAAATTCTCTCATTCCGCATATGCTCCCAGCACAATGCCCCCCCCCATAAAAAATTCCCCCTTTTTAGCACAAATCCTCTACCTCTTACATTTCCCCTCCTAGCACAAACTCCTCTCCCCAATCCTCGATCCTAGCATAAATTCCCCCCACCTTCAAATTTCCCCTCCTAGCACAAATGTCCCCCCAAACATCCCTAACAGCCCTCCCAAAAACATTTCCCCTCCTAGCACAAATAACCTCCCCCACAATATTACCTTTTCTAGCACAAACCCCCAACCCCCCCCTCCTAGCACAAATCATCTTCCCCCATCCCTCCTCACACAAATCCCACCTACTAGCACACCTCCCCAAATCTCCCCTCCTAGAACATTTCTTACTTACTGCCACCACCCAAATTCCCCTTCCCAACACAAATTGCCTTCCCCCAATCTTCTTGTGGTGCCCCCGCACCTTACATGATACCACAGTTCCCAGGGCAGCCGCCCCTCCTGCCCACCCCCTGTCCTGGGCCTGCCTGCTGTATCCTCTCACATTTGCTACAATGTTGCAGCCTGGTCACTGGGGCAGAAGAGACATCAGGGCTGCCTATGCAGAATCATTGGATTGGAGGCCAAGGACTGATTTTTATTGATGAAAGGTGTTGCTTTTCTGAAAGATGATACTGTTGCTGTATATCTAGTTTATGTAACATCACCTTTTGTATAAAGCCACAACATGTACCGGCACGTGAAGCGGTAAAGACGTGCAGTACAAAATGTCATTCACTAATGTTCAAGCTGCCAAGGACGAAAACTTTCAGCATTGCTATTTTATTAATATGACATTTTCAGGGGAACCAAGGCCATTTGGTAGTGGCAAATATTTGATAAAAGCTTTGCATTTCTACGGCTTGATGCTATCATTCATCCTGTTATGGATTTAAAAAAGGTCTCCATCCAAACCGGCATCACCCCTTTATGGAATCTCAGGACCATAAACAGCCATATACTATTTGGTAAATTATAATAGATTTAAAACATAGAAAAAGTAAGAGGTATATGTATAAAAAAAATAAAAATAAATATATTCAGAGTTATTTATTCTGTAAAACTGCATGTACATTCCAGGGCCAGATCTAGCCTGCCTGATCTGGTGATGCAGTACACAGTAGGGCAGTGTACAGGGTATCAGCAGTGCAGCGGATAGGGTCAACAGTTTGAAGGGTACAGAGGCCATTCATTTGTAGGCAGTGGCGGCTGGTGCTCAAAACATTTTTTTCGGGTGGGGGGCAAACAGAAAAATGTAATAGGCATTGCTTTGTGGCAAAAAACGCTCTAAAAAAATTGCGTGACTTTCAGGTCGCAAAAGTGTGAAAGGGGCCTTCAGTAATTAAGGTATAGTGTGCCCCCTTTCAATGCAGAAAGACCAGCGTGCCACCTTCCAATGCAGAGACCAGCGTACATGCCCCCTTCAATGCAGAGACCAGTGTACATGCCCCCTTTCAATGCAGTGACCAGTGTACATGCCCCTTTCAATGCAGTGACCAGCGTACATGCCCCTTTCAATGCAGTGACCAGCATACATGCCCCCTTTCAATGCAGTGACCAGCGTACATGCCCCTTTCAATGCAGTGACCAGCGTACATGCCCCCTTCAATGCAGAGACCAGTGTACATGCCTCCTTTCAATGCAGTGACCAGCGTACATGCCCCTTTCAATGCAGTGACCAGCGTACATGCCCCTTTCAATGCAGTGACCAGCATACATGCCCCCTTTCAATGCAGTGACCAGCGTACATGCCCCTTTCAATGCAGTGACCAGCGTACATGCCCCCTTTCAATGCAGTGACCAGCATACATGCCCCCTTTCAATGCAGTGACCAGCGTACATGCCCCCTTCAATGCACTTACCAGCGTACATGCCCCCTTTCAATGTAGTGACCAGCGTACATGCCCACTTCAATGTAGTGATCAGCGTACATGCCCCTTTTAATGTAGTGACCAGCATACATGCCCCTGTCAATGTAGTGACCAGCATACATGCCCCTTTCAATGTAGTGACCAGCATACATGCCCCTTTCAATGTAGTGACCAGCATACATGCCCCTTTCAATGTAGTGACCAGCATACATGCCACTTTCAATGTAGTGACCAGAATACATGCCACTTTCAATGTAGTGACCACCGTACATGCAGTGGTTCAGCAGGGCAGTGTACAGGGGATTCAGCAGGGCAAAGGATAGAAGTCAATAGAGCAGATGACAGGGGTCAGCTGCGTGGAGAGAAAATGTTATCGCGGCAGAAGGCAGGGGTCAGTAGGCCAGTGTACAGGGCTCAGCAGGGAGGAGGAGAGGAGTCACAAGGGCAGAGAACGAGGATCAGCAGGGCGGAGAATAAGGATTTTCATGCCAGTGTACAGGGGTTTGCAGGACGGAGGACATTGTTCAGCAGGGCAGAGGATAGGGGTCAGGATGGCAAAGAAGAGCGGTCAGCAGTGCAGAGGACAGGGGTCAGTAGGATGGAGGACAGGGGTCAGTAGGATGGAGGACAGGGGTAGGCAGTGCAGAGAACAGGGGTCAGCCAGGCAGTGTACATGGGTCAGCAGGGCAGAGAACAGGGGTCAGCAGGGCAGTGTACTGGGTTCAGCAGGGCAGTGTACAGGGGTCAGCAGTGTATAGGACAGGAGTCAGCAGGATGGAGGACAGCGATCAGCAAGACAGGGACAAGGTCATAATGACAGAGGACGGGGTAAACAAGATGGAGGACAGGGGTTAGCATTGCAGAGGACAGGGGTCAGCAGAATGGAGAACAGGGGTCTGCAGTGCAGAGGACAGGGTTCAACAGGATGTAGGATAGGGGCAGCAGTTTGTAGGGTACAGAGGTTATTAGTTTGTAAGAAAGTGTACAGGGGTTAGCAGGGCAGAGAGCAGGGAGTCAGCAAGGCAGTGTGCAAGGATTCAGCAGGGCAGTGTACAAGGGAGCCAACAGGGCAAAAGATAAGGGTCAGTACAGCAGATGACAGGGGTCAGCTAGGTGGAGAGCAGATGTTATCAGGGCAAAAGACAGGGGTCAGAAGGGCAATGTACAGGGCTCAGCAGGGTGGAGACCAGGAGTCACAAAGGCAGAGAACGAGGATCAGCAGGGTAGAGGATAAGGATCTTCAGGGCAGTGCACAGGGGTCAGCAGGACGGAGGACATTGTTCAGCAGGGCAGAGGACAGGGGTCAGGATGGCAAAGAAGAGAGGTCAGCAGTGTAGAGGACAGGGGTAAGTAGAATGGAGGACATGGGTCAGTAGGATGGAGGACAGGGGTCAGCAGTGCAGAGAACAGGGGTCAGCAGGGCAGTGTATATGGGTCAGCAGGGCAGTGTACAGGGGTCAGCAGGACGGAGGACATTGTTCAGCAGGGCAGAGGACAGGGGTCAGGATGGCAAAGAAGAGAGGTCAGCAGTGTAGAGGACAGGGGTCAGTAGAATGGAGGACATGGGTCAGTAGGATGGAGGACAGGGGTCAGCAGTGCAGAGAACAGGGGTCAGCAGGGCAGTGTATATGGGTCAGCAGGGCAGTGTACAGGGGTCAGCAGGGCAGAGAACAGGGGTAAGAAGGACAGTGTACAGGGGTCAGCAGTGAATAGGAGAGGGGTCAGCAGGATGGAGGACAGGGGTCAGCAAGACAGGGACAGGGTCCTAAAGATAGAGGACGGGGTCAACAAGATGGAGGTCAGGGGTTAGCAGTGCAGAGGAAAGGGGTCAGCAGGATGGAGGACAGGGGTCAGCAGTGCAGAGGACACGGGTCATCAGGATGTAGGACAGGGGTCAGGAGGATGGAGTCAGCAGAACTGAGGATAGGGGTCAGCATTGCAGTATACAGGGGTCAGCAGGGCAGTGTACAGGGGTCAGCAGGGCAGGGTCCAGGGGGTCAAATCCCCCCTCAATTTTCCCTCTTAGCCAAAATCCCCCCCATCCCCTCCTAGCACAAATTCTCCTCAAACTCCCCCCCTAGCATATACCCTCCCCATTACTCCTTCTAGAACTAATTGCCCCCCCCCCCCAAAAAAAAAACAAAAAAAAAAACCTACAGGTGGGAAATTGCTACAGGGTGAGTGTGAGAGATTGAGAGAGAGATGTGCTGTCTTCTTCCCCTCGTTTCATACCAGCGATCCTCCATAGAGCAGGTGTCACAGGATCGCTAGATCTAATTGGGGCGGTAAACAAACTGTGTACAGTGCGATGTAAAAGCGATCCTGCGACATCTGTGCTGTTATGACAGGAGGGGGGAGAACACAGCACAGCACAGCACACCTCCCCTTGGCTCTCTCCTCTGTGAATGTCATTCACATCTCTCCAGGAGTTCACTGCACAAGGCTGCCCCCCCCCCCCCCCCACACACACCTTGTCCTGGCTTTTAGTGCTGGAATGGGAAGAGGAGCTCAGCAGCCAGGCATACTGTCCATGTGGGGGCCAGCCAGGGAGGGGGCAAGATTGGAAATTGGGGGGGGGGTGCACAGCCCACCCCAGCACCTCCTTAGATCAAGCCATGGTGCAAAAACAAATTTCCTCTCCAGGTTGAATCTTTATATGCTGTAATCATAGTAAATAATTATCTTCAATGATCACGAGCTCCATCTAGTGGCCAGATGCAGTATTGTCCTGATGCTCCCTATTCTGTATAGAGAATAACATTCAACCTGGAAAGAAAATAGCTCAATAACATTTTTTCCCCAATTTGCAATGAATGAAAGTACATTCAGTTTCACTGGATGAAAAGCTATATAAATACAGCCCTAATTATCACTTAATATAAATCAATCAAAAAATCCAACCTTGACCTGCCCTTTGTCAAATACAAATTATTGGTTCAGGGTCTATTTAAGTAAATTACTCAGCAGTCAATCAAATATGGTCAGTTATTAATTTGATTATTTTATTTTTTTTTTTTTTTACAGAAAATGTGATCAAAATTGAAATGGCATGATTGGATTTCCATGTGTATTGGCAACTTTAGAGGTGATTGCACATAGCACATGATATAAAAGAAGGTATAAACTCAATCTCTAAGATCTCAACCACATGTATATTTTAACATTTTAATGTAATTTCAAAAGTAATTGTTTACATTTTTTTAAATCTGCGGCTTTGATTACAGTCACCCCTGGTGATCCACGAAGGTTCAGGAATTTCCCGCTATAGAGTGACAACGCTCACATCTCCCAGTTGTGCTTCTGCTTTGTCACTTGGGGTTCTGATGGAGACTACAAGTGGCCATTTCAATACACAGGCATGGTGCACCATTGTCACCATCAGTAACCGACCCTGACAAACGCCATGCAGCAAGCATGTACACAGGTAATATCTGCAGGAAATCAGTAGCACTGAGATGCAACAAAGGTGAAAGAAACACACTAAATTATCAAAAGTATTGGGACGCCTGCCTTTACACGCACATGAACTTTAATGGCATTCCAGTCTTAGTCTGTAGGGTTCAAAATTGAGTTGGCCCACCCTTTGCAGCTATAACAGCTTCAACTCTTCTGGGAATTCTGTCCACAAGGTTTAGGAGTGTCTATTGGAATGTTTGACCATTCTTCTAGAAGCGCATTGTGAGGTCAGGCACTGATGTAGAAGAGAAGGCCTGACTCGCAGTCTGTGCTCTAATTAATCCCAAATGTGTTCTATTGGGTTGAGGTCAGGATTCTGTGCAGGCCAGTCATGTTCCTCCACCCCAAACTCGCTCATCCATGTCTTTATGGACATGAAGTTGGTAGCATGAAATTGTCCAAAATGTCTTGGTATGCTGACGCCTTAAGAGTTCCCTTCACTGGAACTAAGGGCCAAGCCCAACCCCTGAAAAACAACCCCACACCATAATCCCCCCTCCACCAAATGATTTGGACCAATGCACAAAGCAAGGTCAATAAAAACATGGAGTCCTGAACTCAACCCGACAGACCACCTTTGGGATGAATCAGAGCGGAGACTGCGAGCCAGGCCTTCTCGTTCAACATCAGTGCCTGACCCCACAAATGCGCTTCTAAAGAATGGTCAAACATTCCCATAGACACACTCCTAAACCTTGTGGACAGCCTTCCCAGAAGAGTTGAAGCTGTTATAGCTGCAAAGAGTGGGCGAACTCAATATTGAACCCTACGGACTAAGACTGGGATGCCATTAAAGTCCATGTCCGTGTAAAGGCAGGCGTCCCAATACTTGGTAATGTAGCGTATGTTGAAAATCTTAAAGAAGAACTATTATAACTTTTTTTCACTGTTCTGTCCCCCATGGGACAAAGTATATGTAGAACATTGTCCCGTGTTGCTAGGTGCTTCCTAAGCCTTGCTATGTGGTGGGGCTGGGGACCCCCCTGCCCCACCACTGGCCGCCCGACAAGAAGAATACAGAGGGACAGGAGGATGACATAGTACTTTTCCCTCAGCACTCTTCTTGCAGCGGATTGGTTTGGAAAAGGGCTCAGAGCTTAGACAAGCGGATGTTAAGAACTGGCTGTCTCCTGTTGTCGGACGGCAGCGGTTGGAGGGGGGCGCCCAATTCGACCTCATAGCTAGGCTTAGCAACATGGGACAAAATGCTACACGAAAGTAGTTATAAAGGCAAAAGGTTCTTTTTTACTTTAGAGAAATCTATGCATTAAGGTAAAATTTAAGGTAAAAAACCTTCTGCAAGCAACCCCCCCCCTATACTTACCTGAGCCCAATCTTGAAATCTTATGGACCTGCAGAGCTGGCTCAGGAGCAAGCACACTTAAGTGCCCACATAAAATATAGCTTGCTATGGGGCACTAGGCAGGGGGTGGGGGCTAGGAATGCCAATGGGGGACCTGGGAAGAGAATGATCAGGGCTCCTCTGTGCAAAACAATTGCACAGAGTAGGTAAGTATAAAATAGTTTCAAAGTTAATCTGGTTGGAAAAAGTCCATCTAGCTCAACCAACAAAGGAAAAAAAACACACTCAATTTGAAAACCTCCATATAAAGGTGCATCTCATAAAATCTGAATATCTTCAAAAAATGGATAGATGCGTTGCATACAGAGAGATATATTTCAAGCATTTCTTTCTTTTCATTTTGATGATTATGGCTTACAGCTAGTGAAAACCCAAAATTCAGTATCTCAGAAAATTGGAATATTGCATAAGACATTTAAAAAATAAATAAATAAAAAAGTTTTTTAATACAGAAATGTTGGCTTACTGAAAAGTATGTCCATGTACAGTATAGTATTCACTCAATACTTGGTCGGGGCTCCTTTTGCCTGAATTACTGCATCAATTTAGCGTGGCATGGAGGCAATCTGCCTGTGGGACTGCTAAGGGGGTTTTGGAAGTCCAGGTTGCTTTGATAGTGGTCTTCAGCTTGTCTGCATTGTTGGGTCTGGTGTCTCTCCTCTTCCTCTTGACAATACCCCACAGATTCTCTATGGGATTTAGGTCAGGCAAGTTTGCTGGCCAATCAAGCACACTGATACCATGATCATTAAACCAGATATTGGTAGTTTTGGCAGTGTGGGCAGGTGGCAATCCTGCTGGAAAATGAAATCAGCATCTCCATAAATCTGGTCAGCAGAGGGAAGCATGAAGTGCTCTAGAATTTCCTGGTAGAGTGCTGCGCTGACTTTGGACTTGATAAAACACAGTGGACCAACACCAGCAGATGACATGGCTCCCCAAATCATCACTGTCTGAAAACTTCACACTGGACCTCATGCAACTTGGATTCTGTGCCTCTCCACTCTTCCTCCAGACTCTGGGACCTTCATTTCTAAATGAAATGCAAAAGTTTCCACAGTCAGTGATGATTTGGGGAGCCATGTCATCTGCTGGTGTTGGTCCACTGTGTTTTATCAAGTCCAAAGTCAGCGCAGGCCTCTACCAGGAAATTCTAGAGCACTTCATGCTTCCCTCTGCTGACCAGCTTTATAGAGATGTTGCTTTCATTTTTCAGCAGGATTGGCGCCTGCCCGCACTGCTAAAAGTATCGACACCTGGTTTAATGATCATGGTATCACTGTGCTTGGTTGGCCTCACCTGACCTAAACCCCATATGGAGTCCACTGGTCCACTGTGTTTTATCAAGTCCAAAGCCAGTACAGCTCATATTCTAATTTTATGAGATGCACTTGTTGTACATGATCCAATACCCACAGTTGATCCAGAGGAAGAAAACCAAAAAAACTCAATAAGGCCCCTTTCACACATACAGTCCAATCAGATCCGTCTGTCAGTTTTTCAGTCGGACCTGATCGGATGCCCCATGCATCCCTATGGAGCAGCGGATGTCAGCAGAGACATGTCCACTGACACCCGCTGCCATCCGATCCGATCCTGTCCGTCAAATCTTGACGGATGGAAACCCTATTTTCCATCTGTCCAGCGGATCAGATCGGATGAGAATGGGCAGGCCGTCCATTCTCATCCGATTCCCCCATAGGGGACAGCGGGGATCTGACAGCTCCCTCTCCGCACACAGAGTAGAGATGGAGCTGTCATCTGCCTGCTCAGCGGGGATTGGCGGATCGATCCCCCGCTGAGCAGAATGGCTCCGTCGACGGAACGGAGCCGTGTGAAAGGGGCATAAAGCATCACCCAATTTACTCCAGCGAGCGCAACATGTTTGTTATTCTTTCCAAAAAAAAAACATTACCTTTAGGCTCGGTTCACACTACGTCGCTCCGACCTCGGGGGCGACCTGTGAAGTCGCGTGCAGCGCGACTTTGGCGCGACTTGCACGGACTTCATAAAATGAATGTCTATGCAAGTCGCCTCCAGGTTGCCTCGAAGTAGTACAGGACCCTTTTTCTAAGTCGGAGCGACTTGTATTAGAACGGCTTCTGTACCGCACAATGGGAGCGTGACGGCTGACAAGTCGCGGTCCAAGTCGGACTAGTGTGAATACGGTCTCAGAATGACTTAATTGTTATCCCATAGGCAACTTAAAAGTGAAAAAAAAAAATAAAAAATTTTAATGAAAAAAATTGCACAGAACAAACTAAATGTCATTCATTTAGTATTTATTGTACATCCACTTTAAATAAAAAATAATGATAGTTATAAATGGTAAGTATTATAAATATTATTATTAGTATTATATTTCTTTCTTTTTTTTTTTAATCTGCTCTCAGTTTCTATAACTCAGCTTATCAACACCTAAATGCTTATCTCACTTCTGCTTGTCCAAAAACATTTTTGCTCCACGATTAGTGTGAATTTACATAGTAAAAGACCCCGTCATTACATCCGATTTATCTGCGCGGGTGTTCTGGCATCACAATGTAACAGTTAGATGAAAAAAGCTAATGCTCCCAATTTCAGAACTTCAGAGAGAATTTAGTTGCATCTCCTGTTGGGCTTTTCCAATAAATTCAGGTGTGGTTTGCGTTCCTCACGGTGGCATTGTTTCCTCCGAGTGTCTGATTATTGTGCGGAGGCGAAATCTTTATTCCCCTTCAAGAGATAGGAGCGGGAGCAATTTAAGGATCATTTTTCTGGCTGGTAAGACAATCGTCAGATGAGTACGAAATTGTTGCAATTAGACTGCAGCATCTATTGACTTGTGCTGATGAAAGATGGTGCATGGATTGTTCACGCTGCGAATGGCGCTCAATGGGGCTGCCATCCCTCCCGCTTGAATCCAAACAATGTTTTTTTATTTGAATGATTCTTGATTATAAAATACGTTTGTTTTATCGATTGGGTTTTGCAACTAATTTAATTATTCGTGGATCTCTGTGGTTGAAAACTTTTATAATAAGTACTTTATGAATAGATTTTACTGGTGTCTGTTTAAAGGAAACGTGGCATTAGAGAAACATGGAGTCAGCCATTGCTGATCTGTATTTCTGAAAATACTAGCTGATTGGCTGGCATACCCATCCAATGGCTCCAAAACTCTTTACTAACCCAGAACAAGTATACATGGGAATTATGGACATTGCTCAACAATGGCAGCCCCCTTGTTTCTTCAAGGACAGGTTTACTTTAAGGTTTAAAGCAGGGGTGTAACTACAGGGGTTGCAAGGGTTGCTATTGCAGCCGGGCCCCATGTTTCAGGGGGCCTGTGCGGCTCCCCTGTACACCTGGATAGGAGGGGCAGTGGGGGCAGCACGTAGAGAAATCATTGTAGCTGCAGGAGGAAAATGGATGAGATTGGTTCCTCTGTATACTGCCCCCACCACTCCTCCTATCCAGTTCACTTGTGTTCTGCTGTCTCTGTGGGCCCCTGTGTGCTCCCCTGGTCCCCCCCCCCCCACTTTGCTGCCACCCCCCCCCCCCCCCCACTGGGCTCCCTCCCCTCCCCGGCTGCTGCAGGGGATGTGCCACAATAGAGAACCAGGAAGGGGTTGGTAAATATGTAATTTACCAGCTACTTCCTTTTTTCTGAATGGACAGAGTCATAGTCAGTGACAATGTAAAAAAATAAATAAATAAAATGATAATAAATAATACAATTAAAATACCAAAAAATAAAAACTACTGACACCAGTGGGTGAACTTCCAGGATCGCAAAGGTCACACTTGCAACCGGGCCCTGGCATTCCACCACCGTGGGGAGGCCCCAAGATGGCAGGAAGGAGGTCCACTGCAGAACTTGTGAAAGAGTCCCACTGCGGGACTGTAATAAAGGGCCCCTCAATGAGAGTGGTCTGAGGATTCAGAGGCCCAGGCTTGAATGGAAGGGCCCCGGCCAGGGGTCTGGGGGGCCCTTCATGGTTTCTTGCACTGGGGCCCTGAAGGTTCTAGTTACGCCTCTGGTTTAAAGGGTTAGTCCACCTGAAATTGATATTTCAGATTGTGGTAGCCATAAATGACCTAGAACTTCTTCAAGCTACTCTGCTTTGAAAAACACTAAGGCCAGTTCCCAAAGATAGAAAAGCTTTTTCACCTCTCTGATGGCCTGTTTCTTCCCCTGTTCCTTTGTGCTAAAGCCTTAATCAGTGTCATCTGCCATTGACAATTCTGTGAGTGTCAGTATGTGTCTTGTAAGATGGTGCTACTGTGTGGCAGCTGCCACTATCACACTGAAAGGTTTTACTCCTCGAGCGGGTGACAACATTGGCTAGTCTCATGTATCACCTCCACAGTTGCTAGTGTAGGTAAATTTAGTTTGGCTTCCCTGTAGGCAGAGGAGCATGTGTTGTGTTTAAGAGACAGGGCTGTGACTCTGTTACCTCCCCCTGTCTTCTGGAACTCTCTGGATGTTTCCAGAACAGTGTTTCTCAACCATTTTTTATCAGTTGAGGCACCCTTTAAAATTTTGGACAGTCTCGAGGCACCCCCTTCTGAAATGTAAAAGACTATTCTATTAGCTTTATATAATGCAGCAGCATCCACACATTGGACACCCAACGTTAGAGATGATTTATTCTTCTAAAGCAAACACACTTTTGCACACTGGTACTGACTAGTATTCCAATGTTTCTCTTCTCCCTCAATTCATCTCTATCAGTCAGCTAATATCACCCCAGTGCTGAGGGAGAGGGGCACAGGAGAGTCAAACAAGTATGCTGTGGAGGCAACAGACATCCTCCTTAATAATTGATGATGTCATTGGTTGTTTGGATGCCAGAGTCTAGAAAGTCATAATGGTTCATAATGAAAACCCGTGGCTTTGTGTAACTAAAAGGCAGGCTTCATCCACCTGCTGGTTTGTATACAATTTTTGATCATTTTTTAAGCATTTTGCCAAGGTACTCCTGAAGACACCTCAAGCCACCCCAGGGTGCCTGGGCACCCTGGTTGAAAAAGGCTGGTCTAGTTACCAACCAAATTGGGTGACAAAATATTACATTTTTCTTTATTACCCGATTTGGTTCCTTTTTTCTTTGACATAGCACTACTATTGGGTACTAAGTATTACTTTCATTGATTTCTTGTGATATTGTTTATATACTCAACCTGGCATATCAGAGAGGCCAGGGCTGGCCTTAGGTGTTCAGGCGCCCCTTGCAAGCTAATCCTGTGGCGCCCCCCCCTCCCCGCACATTTTCTTGCACCTTTTTTGCACTTTACTTGACTTTTCTGTTTTATGATCACTAATAACTTAGACACCTTACATTAGAGACCCCCCTTACATCAGAGACCTCCCCACAGAGCCCCCCTTATGTCAGAGACCCTCACAGAGGCCCCCCTTACATCAGAGACCCTCACAGAGGCCCCCCTTACATCAGAGACCCCCCCACAGAGCCCCCCTTACATCAGAGACCCTCACAGAGCCCCCCTTACATCAGAGACTCTCACAGAGCCCCCCTTACATCAGAGACCCTCACAGAGGCCTGCCTTTACATCAGAGACCCTCACAGAGCCCCCCCACATTAGAGACATTAGAGACCCCCACAGAGCCCCGATTAAATCAGAGACCCCCCACAGAGCCCCCCTTACATCAGAGACCCCCCACAGAGCCCCCCACACAGAGATTCCCTTACATCAGAGGCCACCCACACAGAGCCCCCCTTACATCAGAGACTCCCCTACACAGAGCCCCCCTTACATCAGAGACTCCCCTACACAGAGCCCCCCTTACATCATAGACCCCCCTACACAGAGCCCCCCTTACATCAGAGACCCCCCTACATCAGAAACCCCCATACAGAGTCCCCTTACATCAGAGACCCACCCACACAGAGACCCCCTTACATCACAGACCCCCCACACAGAGCCCCCCCTTATATCAGAGACCCCCTCACACAGAGCCCCCCTTACCTCAGAGCGCCCCTCCACACAGAGCCCCCCTCACATCAGAGACCCCCCACACAGAGCCCCCCTTACATCAGATACCCCCCACACAGAGCCCCCCTTACATTTGTTGCAGGAGAGAGAGCTTACTTACCTCAGTATGGAGGCTCATACTGTCTGCAGCTTTTCTTTTTTTCTTTAAACTTCCCGCCCACACGTCCCCGGGGAGTGTGGGCGGGGAAGACCCAGGAGGAGAAGGGGTGGGAGGAGGAGGAGCTGACAATCTCTCTCCTCTGGCGTGCCTGCAGAGAGGAGGGATCTGTCAGCAGCGGCGGATCTGAGGCTTAACTTTGTGAGATACACAGCTCAGCCCTGCAGCTATAGGACACCGAGGCACAGCCGCAGAGCGGGAGATAAGAGGCGGCCGTGGTCTGTGTTAACCCTGTCCAGGCCGCGGTCGCCGCTTACCTCCCGCTGTGCCGCACGGTGCCCCTGTTGTCCATGGCGCCCTGTGAGGCCGCACAGCTCGCACACCCCAAAGGCCGGCCCTGAGAGGGGCTAAGGTTCTTGAGAATTTGAGGCAAATAGCAGGGGACCTATCCTATCCAGCGGCTCCTACGGAGGAGGTGCTACACCTGTATAGTAATATTAATGCAGGGTTCACACAAGGATGGTCCCATAGCTGGAAGGAGACACAAGTGCAGGCCTGCTTCCCCCATCAGAGTAAAGACTGGTGACCTGGTTGAGGCCAATGGGGAGAATCCCCTTTTAATACCACAGGCGCATCAATATGGGGCAATATAGATGAGCATTTTACGAGCTGAAAGCGACCTAAAGTTTCCCTATGACCCCCTAGATTTAACTAACACAAACGTGATAAATTTACTGCTCTCTCCGGAATTACTTCTGGTGGACATACAGATTTGATGCGGACCATTTCTCCATGTAATCTAAACCTTTCATCCTCTAATTTACATGGACACAACCCAGTCCATATCATTAAATTGTAAATGGAGGCTTTATGTCTAACAATGTCATTCCTGTTCTTAGAAGAGTGCACATGACAAGATAATTTAGTTTACAACTTCGGAAAATGCGATGAAACTGCGTTCCGGGAAATCCCAGAACAAGGCTAATAGGTTTTATGTTGTTGCAAATGCACCGACCTCTCTGTGTACAGAAAACTCATATGACAACATAAATCATTACTTCAAAGGTACACAGTAGGTAAAGAAAAACTCCACTTTCGTTGAGAAAAACACATTACACATTGGGTAATCTGTGTCCATTGCAAGGATTTTAACAAATGTTGTTGAAGATTCCTACCTTTTTATATTCTGAAGAAATAGCTGTTTATTTGTCTGTGTTCAAAGGGAGTGTCTTTGTAATTATCAATCAACTGCTGCTGCACTTGCAGGGTTCTAATGAGAAAAGTGGCAAGGTCTGCTTCCCTTTAGACGTGATTTTCCTTTGGGAGTATCTCATCAAAAATGACATTCGTGTTGCAGGGAATGCCCAAAATATGACTTGTATCTTGCAGACATCTAGGAGAATCAGTGAGCCAATCACACAAGCTGGAAATCTGGGGGGCGTTCTGTACACCATCTGTGTACAGAACACCTCCAGGTTGCCATATTGGAGAGATTTTTTTACCCACGAAAGTGGAGTCATCTTTTCAAATTAAAAAATAAATAAAAACCCATTGAGATGGATATAGGAAGCACAGTGTACCTGCTCAGGGCTTGTTTTTCTTATAGATACATACATGTAACAGTTATAACGCCATCACATGGGGGAGAAAAGGAAGAATGAACAGATTGTTCTTTTTCCAATTACTTTTTATCCAGAGGTTGGCAATATACAAAACAAATTATAGAAGCTTTCCAGTTCAACCTTCAATGCAATCAAGATACTTTAAAGAATAATTCCAGGTATGGGTATTTTATACATACAGTAGTTACATTGGTCCAGCATTGATCAATGTAATTATGTGTGCACCATAGCTGGTCAATGCTCCAAGAATCTGGAAATCAGTGAAGAACGCACCGCTATTCCAGTGATCTCCTCTTTCTTCTGGGTCCTGTGCTGAGCAGCTGCCCTGCTGCATGACTAGGGGATTAAAGATGATTTGTCTCCATTCTGCTCTGACCATCACTCTTCTCCTCCATTATAAATAACCACATGACCACAGGTTGGAGTTAAATGGCCATAGCAGCCTTTTATTAACAAACTGTATACATAACAGATAAATAACACGTTAAATCCATTTTTTTACTGGAGCCTCAAGGTCCCGGTAGGCATCAAAGAAGGAGGTACCTGCGTCCAACTTAATTAGGCCTCAAGCCGCCACAGCACCGGCTCGGATACAACCAGTCGCAGGTACCAACATACCAACTACTGGGAGTCGTACCTCAGATGGGGGCAGGCCACTTCAAAAATAACCATGAGTCATGCCAGCAGGGGCAGTCAGGTGGAAGATGGAGATGAAGTGTTAGAATGTTATTTAAGTTGCTTCAAACATTAACAAAAGGCCCAAACTATGGCATCATGTCATCTGAATAAAATAAATGAATACCAATGAGTTTGTTTTTTTCATTATAATTTATTTTGGATTAGTTGAAATTCCTTACTATTGTTATTTAGAGATTCGTACACCTCAAATTCTACGAAAAATTCAAATCAAATCAAAATCTGATTAGTAATATGATGAATTGCCCATGTCTAATGTTATACATTGGGCCAATATTTGGATACCTTCCTACAGCCAAGTGTGCGAAGCACTAGAGCGTACTTGAAGGACACAAAAGATTTGCTCATGTCATTGGATGATGTGTCTTTGGGGGACGACTCGCCCGCCTTCCTTGTGACGGCGGACGTGTCGTCCCTCTATACCATCATCCAACACGATGATGCTTTGTTGGCATTAAATTGGGCAATGAGCAAGCGTGATGACTTGCCAATGAACCAGAAGGTCTTTATCCGGAATGCCCTAGACTTTTGTCTAGGGCATAATTATTTCTGGTATCAACAGAAATTTTACAGCCAGAAGAGGGGCGTGGCGATGGGAGCGAAGTTCGCTCCCAGCCTCGCCAACCTCTTCATGGCTGAATGGGAGGACAAGTACATTTTTAGTAGAGAGAGGCCTGCGTTACTTTTCTACCGTAGGTTCATAGACGATATTTTCTTTATTTGGAATGATACTGAGGATACTTTAGTTGAATTTATGGGTCATCTAAATGACAACGATAATAACATTCGATTGGATTTTCAGAGGAGTCAAGACGAAATCCACTTCCTGGATGTGAATATTAGAAAACTGATGGGGAAACTGACCACCACTGTCTATTTTAAACCCACGGACAGGAACAGTTATTTGTCCATACAGAGTGGTCACCATCCGAACTGGTTACACAACATCCCGCGCGGGCAATTTATGCGAGTGAGACGCAATTGCACGTTTGACGAGGATTTTGTGTCACAAGTAGAAATATTAAAGAAACGTTTTGTCGAGAAAGGTTATAAAGAGGAGATTTTGGAAAATGAAATTAAGAACATTCTAGAGATTCCGAGATCTGCATGTTTACAAAATACAAATCGACCTCGAAATGAATCAGATGAGAGACAGTGGTGTTTTTTATCTGATTATTCGGAGGATCACAAAAAGGTAGAGGCCATCTTCAAGTCACATTGGCATATTCTACGTATGGACTCCACTCTGGGTCCGGTGTTACCGGAAGTGCCGAAGTTTATTTACCGGAAAGCTCCCAGCTTTGGTGACAGGGTGGTTAAAAAAGTTTTGGATGCACCCAACACATCTTTCTTTCCGGGCCGGCGTGGCTTTCACAAATGTGGAAGATGTAAGACGTGCTCTTTTACTACTGCCAATATGAGGAGACGTGACTCGTTCTATGTGCAAGCGATTGATAAGGAATTCGAGATCCAACATCAAATTACGTGTGATACTACGCATGTAGTATATGCTTTGATGTGTCCCTGTAAATTAATCTATATTGGTAGGACCAAACGTACGCTAAGCATTAGAGTGGGTGAACATGTTGCCAATATTATTAAAGGCAAGACAGAACATAGTGTACCGGCCCACTTCAAATCACATCACCAATGTGATCCCAGTTGCCTGCAGTTTTGGGGAATTGAACGTGTCACACCATCTTGGAGAGGGGCCAATTGGGTCAGGGAATTGTCCAAATGCGAAACTAACTGGATATTCCTGACCCAATCTTTGAGCCCCATTGGTCTTAATATTGAATTGGACTTAAACTGTTTTATTAGTGATTTTTAAAAAAAAAATTTAATTTTTGCTATTTTTTAAAATATTTTTAATATTTTAATATATTAAATTTTTTGATATTTATACCCCAGAATATTTTATACTTTAGAATATTATTTTTGGCTATATTGTTACGAAGGGTCTCTGCTGTGTCTCTTTGTGTATATTTATAATTGGGATTGAGTCAGTACTTATTATCCCGGATTATTTTTATACAGTTAATTATTCCTGGATTTATTGAACTATTTATGTATTTATTTATCTATGGCAACACCTCATAGGCTTGAGGTAGCCGTAGTATTCTTTTGATCTGATCTATGTATGCAATAAGATTGTAGGTTCTATATACCCTCCATTATTGTATATTCAATGCATGCTACCTGATTTTAACAAATATAATTGATGTTTGTTTAACCACTTTACAACCGGAGGATTTTGCTGTCTTCCGTCCAGGCCACTTTTTGCGATTCGGCGCTGTGCGACTTCAACTGACAATTGCGCGGTCGTGCGACGCCGTACCCAAACGAAATTTACGTCCTTTTTCTCCCACAAACAGAGCTTTCTTTTGGTGGTATTTGATCACCTGTGCGATTTTTACTTTTTGCGCTATAAACAAAAAAAGAGCGTTTATTTTGAAAAAATAACAATATTTTTCACATTTTTTTATATGAAATTCCCCCCAAAAAAGATGTAAAAACCAATTTTTTTAAAAGTTTTTGGCCAATTTGTTTTATGCTACATATGTTTGGTAAAAAAAATCGCAATAAGCGTATTTTGATTGGTTTGCGCAAAAGTTATTGCGTTTACTAACAAAGGGAAAGATTTCTGTCATTTTTGGTGTTTTTTTTTTAACGCGTAATGGCGGCGATCTGCGATTTTTTTTGCGGGACTGCGACATTGCGGCGGACAGACCGGACCCCTGACTGACATTTTTGACACTTTTGGGGGTACCAGTGACATTACTGCAGTAATCAGTGCTATATATATGCACTGTTACTGTAAAAATGACACTGGCAGGGAAGGGGTTAATTTTATTGGAGAGGGAGGGGTTAATGTATGCCTGGTGCTTACTGACGTGTAGGGGGGGAGGTGACTATGTGATTCATGGACAGATCGGATGTCCAGCTATGCTGAACAGTCCGATCTGTCACTCCCTGTCACTATGGAGATCCGCCCGCTGTGTTTACACACAGCGGGCGGATCTCCAGACTCGATCCCCGACGATCGGGTAAGAGCAGCGGCGATCGCCGCTGCTCCTTCCCTGGCCCAACTCCCGCTGTGAATGAAAACAGCGGGAGCGAGCCTCCGGCGGCGCGCAAGCGCCGCCCAGAAGGGGAGGAGTCCAGTCACGTTAATACTACGTGACTGGACGGGAACGAGCCACTCTGCCGCAGTAGTATTACCGTGAGCGGTAGTAGAGTGGTTAATATTAATGTATACCGTTGTGCATGCGCCAGAGTCCAAAGTCAAGTACCCATTCGACTGATTATGGGGACGAAATTGCCCAGCTCAGAGTGCCTTGAAATTACTTGAGTCTGTGGCATTAACACATCCCTTTTCCGATAGGGAGCGGATGTGTGGCCAGTTAGGGCTATTAGTGGATGGGAGTCGGGAAGGCTTGACACCCATAAGGGTTAATAGAGAGCTCGCTTGACTACTGGGAGGCGCATGCCCAATCATGTATCATGCTCAGTGTGAACCCGCCCTATTGGGGCGGGGAAGATGAGGCATTTATTTTGCTGCCGTGCCCGCCGTGGCCACGCCCCCGTGAGGAAGTCGGAAGTACGAAACGCGTCGGGGCGTGGCCAGGCGGCGTAACCTCATACGTGTAAACAAGGAGTCTGCAAACCCGGAAGGCGCGCTACCTACGGCGTGGAGCCTGGGTCCCGGTCCCGATGGGTGATCACCTCCTGATCTGATATGCTGTAATTTTACCAAGGAAATGTGAGTGCAATATATTTACTGTGTGTGCAATAAAGCGGAGTTAAACGTTATTACACTAGTGGAGTATTTCTCTCCCCTTGCATGTCTGATACGTGATTGGTCCTGAGCTAGTGATTCCGGTCTTGGAAATTTGGAGGAAATTGTGATTACTTGTCTGTTTGCTCTGTCATGAGAGTGGCTGAGCCTATGAAGTCGGTGAGTGGGCATTGCATCTCCCCCTTCAGAGCACAGTGGTGATGGTTGGTGACCCCCATACATCTGCACCCACAATTTACTTCTCCATAACGGATGTCTCATGGACTATTGCTGCATATCATTGATGAATTATACTGCATTGGTGTTAAAATTTATTTTAATTATATTTTTTTTATTTTATGGTTGTCAGTGGTAGCTGACGTTTCTGGTAGGTGTTGTGATTTTGCTCTTCACCCTTGCGCTACAGGAATATTGACCATCTGCGTATTTTAATATTCTTCTTTTTATTTATATGTTTCTTATCAAGTAGCAGCATTTACCAGTTTAGAGTGTGAGTTATCTCCTCAACAAGCGCTAGGTTGCTTGCAATTAGGTAGGATACGGTGTGCTTGTAAGCAGTTTTTCATAATGTTATACATTACTTAGGCCTGGGTGATGCATGCTGTATATGATGCATGTTGCCTAGTCCTGACCGTGGCACTATATATGCTATGTTGCTCATTAAATACTCCCAAGCTCTACACTGTATACTTTATGATGTATTTTATATAGACCTGACTGCTCCTTTATATGCATTACACTGTACCTTACATTGTCCTGGCTGCTGCACTATATACATTATCATGTACCTTACAGCATCCTGGCTGCTGCACTATATACATTATGCTGTACCTTACATCAGGGCTCAAAATTTCAAGTCATGAGCTACTAGCCAGGCCTTAAGAGCTACTTGCCACTTCTTGCCCCACCCAAACCCTACCCTGCTCCGCCCCTAAACACGCCCTCATTGTATCTCATAAGCGTGCCCCCTTTCAATGCAGAGTGACCACAGCATGCCCCCTTTCAATGCAGAGTGACCACAGCGTACCCCCTTTCAATGCAGAGTGACCACAGTGTGCCCCCTTAAATGCAGAGTGACCGCAGTGTGCCCCCTTTCAATGCAGAGTGACCATAGCCTGCCCCCTTTCAATGCAGAGTGACCACAGCATGCCCCCTTTCAATGCAGAGTGACCACAGCGTGCCCCCTTGAATGCAGAGTGACCACAATGTGCCCCCTTTCAATGCAGAGTGACCACAGCGTGCCCCCTTTCAATGCAGAGTGACCACATCGTGCCCCCTTTCAATGCAGAGTGACCACAGCGTGCCCCCTTTCAATGCAGAGTGACCACAGCGTGCCCCCTTTCAATGCAGAGTGACCACAGCGTGCCCCCTTTCAATGCAGAGTGACCACAGCGTGCCCCCTTTCAATGCAGAGTGACCACAGCCTGCCCCCTTTTAATGCAGAGAGACCACAGCGTGCAGAGAGACCAGTGCACTTACCTGATGCAGCGGCGGCTTCTCCTCAATCCTCCGCGTCTCCCGAGCTCTTCACCTCCTTCTTGGCCAATGGCAATTGTTTGCCTTTCGGACAATCAGGAAACGGGTCTCGGACTCGCTTCCTGATTGGCCAGGAGGAGGATCAGGGGGAGGATCCGTGTGACAATAGCAAATATTAATTCGCTATTGTCACACAATGGGTGGGCACTGCTCTGCGCCCGGGTCCACCCTTTTCTGAAGCCAACGCACCGGATGCCACTGATGCTCGCGCTGCGAGCCTGTGAGGGGCAGGGACATTCAGGAGGTGGAGAGGGGCGGTCCCAGGTGCAGGAAGTGGAGAGGAGCTGACGAAAGAATGCAGGCTGCGCTGTGAACGGCGGCGGCGGCAGGCACTAATACATTCCCCATACAGCCCAGCCCTTACTCGCCATCCTCATCATTCCACTCGCAAAATGCGAGCAGGTGAGTGGAATTTTTGAGGGCTGCCTTACATCATCCTGGCTGCTGCTCCATATACATTATGCTGTACCTTACATCATCCTGGCTATATACATTATACTGTACCTTACATCATCCTGGCTGCTGCGCAAAATACATTATGCTGTACCTTACAGCATCATGGCTGCTGCTCTATATACATTATGCTGAACCTTACATCGTCCTGGCTGCTGCACTATATACATTATGCTGTACCTTACATCATCCTGGCTGCTGTTCTATATACATTATGCTGTACCTTACATCGTCCTGGCTGCTGTTCTATATATATTACGCTGCACCTTACATCATCCTGGCTGCTGCTCTATATACATGATGCTGCACCTTACATCGTCCTGGCTTCTGCACTATATACATTATGCTGTACCTTTACATCATCCTGACTGCTGCTCTATATACATTATGCTGCACCTTACATCATCCTGGCTGCTGCACTTTAACTACTTTACCACCGGAGGATTTTGCTGCCTTACGTCTGGGCCACTTTTTGCGATTCGGCACTGTGCGACTTTAACTGACAATTGCGCGGTCATGCAACGCCGTACCCCAACAAATTTACGTCCTTTTTCCCCCACAAATAGAGCTTTCTTATGTTGGTATTTTATCACCTGTGCGATTTTTACTTTTTGTGCTATAGACAAAGAAAGAGCGACAATTTTGAAAAAATAACAATATTTTTCACATTTTTTTTATATGAAATTCCCCCCCAAAAAAATGTAAAAATCAAGATTTTTTTATCATTTTAGGCCAATTTGTTTTCTGCTACATATTTTTGGTAAAAAAAATTGCAATAAGCGTATTTTGATTGGTTTGCGCAAAAGTTATTGCGTTTACTAACTAAGGGAAAGATTTCTGTCATTTTTGGTGTTTTTTTTTTTAAACAAGTAATGGCGGCGATCTGCGATTTGTTTTGCGGGACTGCGACAATGTGGCGGACAGATCGGACCCTTGACTGACCTTTTTGACACTTTTGGGGGTACCAGTGACATTACTGCAGTAATCAGTGCTATAAATATGCACTGTTACTGTAAAAATTACACTGGCAGGGAAGGGGTTAATTTTATTGGAGAGGGAGGGGTTAATGTATGCCTGGGGAGGGGTTAATGTATGCCTGGTGCTTACTGACGTGTGTGGGGGGAGGTGACTGAGTGACACAAGGACAGATCGCATGACCTGCCTGTCACTTAGGAGATCCGCCCGCTTTGTTTACACAGGCGGGCGGATTTCCACACTAGATCCCCGACGATCGGGGAAGAGCAGCGGCGATTGCCGCTGCTCCTCCCCTGGCCCGACTCCCGCTGTGACTGAATAGAAGAAGGGGGAGTGTCTGCCGACGTAGGTCTACGTCGTCAGACCTACAAGAGCCACTTTGCCACAGTAGAGTGAGCAGACGGCAAGTGGATATACATTATGCTGTACTTTACATAGTCCTGGCTGGTGCTCTATATACATTATGCTGTACGTTACATCCTCCTGGCTGCTGCACTATATACATTATGCTGTACCTTACATCGTCCTGGCTGCTGTCCCTATATACATTATACTACACCTTACATCGTCCTGGCTGCTGCTCTATAATTTAAAGTCTCATGTCAAAACTTTGCAACAGGATTTGCAAAGCAAAAACAATCCCAGTCCCTTTTCAGTTTTCAAAAGTCAGATATCAACATTACAAATATCCGACAAACAGTTAAACATCCCATGCTGAAAGCTGTTCTAGCCCCCAAGGGGTACAAATATAGTGGGCGTTAAGTGGTTAAATAAGTGGGTATATTCAGTGTTGCCTCTTGGCTCCTGCTCTATCTAACCTACTGCAATAAAAAGCTTAGATCGTATCACATCTATGTAAATTTCTTCCCAGGTGTCCAACAAATGCTTTCCCTTTAATCGTGAACGTCTATTGACCTACGAAGCATCTCCCCCAAATCACGGATCACACCGGGTCATCCTCCCTTTCATCTCCATTACACTCCGCATTCTCTTCATCATTAAGCATTCATCTTGAGTGATGGTTTGCAAGGAATTAAAAGCCTTCTTGAAGGCCTTGATAATGTTTTGGTCTTTGAACATTATTTGACAGGTAGATGGTCCGCTGGGGCTTGTTAGGCCTTGGAGAGAATGGCGGAGGAGTTCTGGCAGTGAATGATGTCTTTGGGCAGTATAATCACACACGCTCCTTACGGCATGTTAATGTACATACATGCATTGCATTAATAATGACTCCTTTGTTTAATTCAAGCAGCGCCGGCCATACATGTCAATACCATGTACCTTGCCTGCAGGCTGAATTTTATTAAAAGGAATTTTCTTGTAGTTGTTAACTTTACAATATTCTATACTGATGTTTTATATATTGTTTATAGTTATATTTATTTTACTATCAAAGATTTCAATTATATTAAACTTTCTTTTTTTAGATGGAGTTGTTGCATCCTATTGGGGAGAATTCCTTTTCACTTCCTAAAGACAGAATAAGAAGTAAAAGAAATCTCTCCAAAATTCCAGTGGTCTGGTGACAGTGGTCAAAAGAACAAATAGAAAGGGTGATTTTCCCTAATGGGGACACAGGCAGGTACAAAAAATCTGACTGTACCCAAAATGTTAAAGAATTTAAATTTTATATATACTTTAAAAAAGTATATTAGCGTGTGCCAATAAGCAGGCTAGGAACTTTGGCAAGTATCCTGTGTGGACATTCTTGTTTGCAAAAGTGCAGGTGTGTGGCGCAGACATCTGTGTATGCATGCATTCAATTCTTGACTGCCGTCAAATGCCCTCTTTAAAGGAAGGAGTAGTAACAGAAAGTTGCTGGATGATCTTCAGCTTGCCCACGAACTCTGCTGCCATGTATCCTGATCCTGTGCTTATCTTTATTTCCTGTTACTGACTAGGCCTGCCCTTGGATGTCTCTTTGTCTGATTCCTGGTTGTGACCCTGACTTGTTAAAGGACCTTGTTTCTACTGATCAACCATGGCTTTGGCTCCTGACCGCCCCATTATCTCCATCTCTACTGATTACCCATATATGACCTTGGCTTGGCTCCTAACCTCTCTCTCTCTCTCATCTACATCCTACTGATCACCCTTATATGACCTTGGCTTGGCTCCTAACCTCTCTCTCTCTCTCTCTCTCATCTACATCCTACTGATCACCCTTATATGACATTGGTTTGGCCCTTTACCTTAAAGCTGAGTTCCGGCCACAAAATCGACATAATCGATTTTGTGGCCATCTGCTTGCTTTTCGTCACCTGAAAAGGAAATGGATAGTTACGATTTTTTTTTTTTTACTTACCTTGTTATTGTAGAAAAATATACTCACCTTTCTTCAACTTCCCCCCTCGGCGGCCGCGCCCCGCGCCGTCACTTCCGGTTTGCAATGATTCCTGGGAGCTGAACGTCATCGCTCCCAGGAATCAATGCGACGGCACCGGCCCCGCTCGTCACTTCCAGTGCGGCGCCAAATTCCCTGCTAAACAGCTTCTGGGCATGCCCAGAAGCTGAGGAGGAATGCGGCGCCGCACCGGAAGTGACGAGCGGGGTCGGTGCATTTGCATTCTGGGAGAAGAGGACACGGAAGAGGACGCAGAAGAGGATCGCGCTGACTTCAGCTGCCCACATCCGAGATGGCAGCGCTGGGGAAGAAATTTTAAAGGTAAGTATTTCTTCTTGCAGGTAAGTGCGACCCGGGACAGCACAGAGGCTATTCATTGTGGAATGTACTAGCCCTGACTGTCCCGGGGGTATTTTTATTGAAATTTTTTTTTCATGGCCGGAACTCCGCTTTAACATCACTGTCTTCCCTGCTGATCCTATCCTGCATCATCTCTGCCTATTGAAGGTGTCACCATCACGTTGGTAATGTGGCCTGACCTGCTCCTCTACAGAGACTACTCTTCTGAGACTCTCATTGTGACAGACCCAACCAGGACAGAAGCTTTTGGAGGGGACTGTAGGTAAGCCTCTTTCCTACTGACTATGGGCCCTGGCATTTGAAGGGGCTCTATTCTTTGGGATGTGTGTGCCTGGGGGACTTTTGGAATAGTTTTACTTTGGATTCAAGTCCATGTCTCCCCAAAACACACAGTCCAATTCCTCCAGGATGGCACATCAATATGTGCCATTGGCAGAAGGTTTGCTGTGTCTCCCAGCACTGTGTCAAGAGCATGGAGAGGATTCCAGGAGACCGGCAGCTACTTTGGGAGAGCTGGACAGGGCTGTAGAAGGACCTTTACCCGTCAGCAGGACTGGTATCTGTTCCTTTGTGCAAGGAGAAACAGGATGAGCACTGCCAGAGCCTTACAAATTGACCTCCAGCAGGCCACTGGTGTAAATGTCTCTGACCAAACAATCAGAAACCGACTTCATGAGGGTGGCCTGAGGGCCGACATCCTCTAGTGGGCCCTGTGCTCTTTCCCGGCACCATGGAGCTCAATTGGCATTTACCATATAACACCAGAATTGTCAGGTCCTCCACTGGTGCCCTGTGCTTTTCACAGATAAGAGCAGGGTCTGGAGAAGCCTTATACTGCCTGTAACATCGTTTATCATGATAGGTTTGGTGGTGGGTTAAAGATGGTCTGACCAGTGCCCATCGATGCAGCCTGACCAGTTTCCAGCGATGCAGCCTGACCAGCGCCCAGCGATGGAGACTAAACAGTGCCCAGCGATGAAGCCTGATGAGTGCCCAGTGATGCAGCCTCACCAGTGTCGATCTATGCAGCCTGACCAGTGCCCAGAGAGGCAGCCTGACCAGTGCCCAGTGATACAGTCTTAACAGTGCCCAGCAATGCAGCCTGACCAATGCCCAGCAATGGAGCCTGACCAATGCCGATCTATGCAGCCTGACCAGTGCCCATCAGTGCAGTCTGACCAGTGCACATCAATGCAGCCTGACCAGTGCGCAGAGATGTAGCCTGACCAGTGCACATCAATGCAGCCTGATAGGGCCCAGAGATGTAGCCTGACAGGTGCCCAGCGATGCAGACTGACTAGTGCTCAGCGATGCAGCCTCACCAGTGCCAATCTATGCAGCCTTATAGTATAAAATAGTGTAGCGCAGTCCATATATAAATAAACTCAATTGGTAATAAATAAATTAAAACCAAACAATTGCATTATGATGAATAAAGGAGAAAGTTCATATGGTGATGTAAAAGATGATAAGATGATAAAAGAGACACAGTCCACTGGTGATCCGGTGAAAAAAATATAGCAGCAAGTGTGACTTCTGTGCTCATAAAATTCCCATCACCTGGCACTATCTGCCTCTCACCTCCACAACTCGACCCCAGAGGGTCAAACAGCATGAACAATCACCACGATATTCAGCCAATGATAATCAAATGGAAAACAGGACCACAGCCTCCAGCATAAAACCGCCTAGAAATCGATTATGGCAGAGGATACAGCTTCCCAGATCGTGCTCAAACATAAGGAAAAAAAAGAACAGATCTAGTGCTCTCTGTTGCGGTTTAAACGATTTATTGCTCAAATAAAAGTATTGCACTTACATTATATTGCACAAAAACGAGCCTGTAATGCAGAGCCTGCAGCGTGCTGGATGGTGCCTGATTTCCGGGTTGTTAGCATATGACCCAATATGTATCAAAAAAGGTATTGCCCCTCTTAAGGACCCGATACATAGACATAAAAATCCACTTTACACTCCAGGGTACAGGGACACACGGATGGAAATGCCAGCAGGATGCAAAGATATCCTCAGGGGAACAAACTGACCCAAAATAGCACCTTCCAATCAGGAAAAACTTCCTCTCCACAGGCAGGCAGGCAGGCAACAGGTCCCGTTACACACATTTGCCCGTTCCAGACCTGATGTCTGGAACGGGCAAATGTGTGTAACGGGACCTGTTGCCTGCCTGCCTGCCTGTGGAGAGGAAGTTTTTCCTGATTGGAAGGTGCTATTTTGGGTCAGTTTGTTCCCCTGAGGATATCTTTGCATCCTGCTGGCATTTCCATCCGTGTGTCCCTGTACCCTGGAGTGTAAAGTGGATTTTTATGTCTATGTATCGGGTCCTTAAGAGGGGCAATACCTTTTTTGATACATATTGGGTCATATGCTAACAACCCGGAAATCAGGCACCATCCAGCACGCTGCAGGCTCTGCATTACAGGCTCGTTTTTGTGCAATATAATGTAAGTGCAATACTTTTATTTGAGCAATAAATCGTTTAAACCGCAACAGAGAGCACTAGATCTGTTCTTTTTTTTCCTTATGTTTGAGCACGATCTGGGAAGCTGTATCCTCTGCCATAATCGATTTCTAGGCGGTTTTATGCTGGAGGCTGTGGTCCTGTTTTCCATTTGATTATCATTGGCTGAATATCGTGGTGATTGTTCATGCTGTTTGACCCTCTGGGGTCGAGTTGTGGAGGTGAGAGGCAGATAGTGCCAGGTGATGGGAATTTTATGAGCACAGAAGTCACACTTGCTGCTATATTTTTTTCACCGGATCACCAGTGGACTGTGTCTCTTTTATCATCTTATCATCTTTTACATCACCATATGAACTTTCTCCTTTATTCATCATAATGCAATTGTTTGGTTTTAATTTATTTATTACCAATTGAGTTTATTTATATATGGACTGCGCTACACTATTTTATACTATATTACTGTGAAGGTGTTGGATTACCCTTTTAGTGTTAGCTGCTGGTCCTTGATAATTTATTCAGCGCTGAATCTTTTACAATAATCTATGCAGCCTGACCAGTGCCCAACAATGCAGCCAGACCAGTGCCCAGCGATGCAGCCTGATCAGTGCCCAGCAGTGCGGCCTCACCAGTTCCTAGCGATGCAGCCTCAACAGTGCCCAGCAATGCAGCCTCATCAGTGCCCAGCAAAGCAATCTGACCAGTGCCAAGCGATGCAGCCTCACCAGTGCTGATCTATGCAGCCTCCCCAGTGCAGGGTATCAGAGAGAAGAGGAGAGCCAGCCGGATCATCACACAGGCCGGCGTAGCCTGCTGTGTCAGCTTTAATTTGAATCGCCGGGTGCTCGTCGTCACACAAGCCCCGCCTCCTGGATCAGCTCCTACCTATGATAAACAGCACACGGCCCAGGATTGGACAAGTGTGCTGTCTATCAAAGGAGCCAAACCAGGAGGAGGGACCTTTGGGTGATGGCGGGTGCCGAGCGATTCAAATTAAAGCTGACACAGCGGGTGACACCGGCCTGACTCCCCCCCTCCGATGTGTGGCATCTGGGGTGGACCGCCCCCCGCTGGTATGCCACTGGCTTCGGCACCCCTGTCTGCCTCAGCATTCGCCCACCATCTGACCTGCACCTCGGGCCATCCCTGCAATCTGGGGACAGATTGGCTCTGAGGACAATGTCCGCAATCCAGGGACTGTTCTCGGAAACCGAGGACGTCTTGTCACCCTATCATAAAGGGATGGACATGGTCAGCAACAATCCTCAGGAAGGGTATGGAGTTTCAGTGATGCTCAATTGCTACTAAGGGAACCAAAGTGTGCCAAGAAAATATCCCCCACAACATTACACCACCACCACCAGCCTGAACCGTTGATACAAGGCAGGATGGATCCATGCTTTCATGTTGTTTATGTCAAATTCTGACCCTATTATCTGAATGTCGCAGCTGAAACCAAGACTCATCAGACCAGGCAATGTTTTTCCAATCTTTTATTGTCCAATTTTGGTGACCTGTGGAAATTGTAGCCTCAGTTTCCTGTTCTTAGCTGGCAGGAGTGGCACCCCGTGTGATCTTCTGCTGCTGTAGCCCATCTGCTTCAACATTTGATGTGTTGTGTGTTCAGAGATGGTATTCTGCATACCTTGGTTGTAACAAGTGCATATTTGAGTTGCTGTTGCCTTTCTATCTTCTGGAACCAGTCTGCCCATTCTCCTCTGACCTCTGACATCAACAAGGCATTTCCTCCACACAACTGCTGCTCACTGGGTATTTTCTCTTTTTTTGGACCATTCTCTGCAAACCCGAGAGATGGTTGTGTGTGTGTGAAAATCCCATTAGATCAACAGTTTTTGTAATACTCAGACAGCCCGTCTGGCACCAACAACCATGCCACGTTCAAATTCACTTAAATCCCCTTTCTTCCTCATTCTGATGCTCGTTTTGAACTTCAGCAAGTCGTCATCACCACATCTAGATGCCTAAATGCATTGAGTTGCTGCGATGTGATTGGCTTATTAGCAATTTCGGTTACCAAGCAAATAAACAGGTGCACATAATAAAGTGGCCCTTGAGTGTATATACACACACACACACACACACATATTTTATATAGATATACAGTATATAAATATATATATATATATATACATATATATATGTATATTGTGTAAGGGGTTAGCTCAGTAGCGGGTGTGGGTGACCCCTTGGGTGGGTTCACTACACAGAGAGACAGCTGAGGAGAGGTTGAAAACAACGGTTTATGGTTTATACTTCCAGTTTGCTGGAAACAAGTGCAAGCATCCAAACAGCATAAATCAAACAAACATAAAATAAACCCTGGCCACTTGAGGCGTCTACCTTCACAACACAGGAACCTACCTATAGAGTCTGTCCCAACCTACTGCTGGGCAGACACTGCTGGTCATACAGCAGAAAACCAATAGTCCATTTGTTTTCCTTTCACACAGAAAAAGTCAACACCACCTCACCTTCAGAAGTCTCTCTCAGCTCACTGCTCTCCTTAAAGCACAAAGCCTCAGGAGGCAGCAATCAGTAGTCATCCTCTGGATAACTTATAGAGGCCTTAATTGCCTCATTCTGAGTAGCTGAAGCGTTCCAACGTCCTTAAACCTTTCTGGCTACCTCCGCAGCCGACACCTGATAGTAATTGGTGAATTGTCTAAACAAGGCAGAAATGTATCTCCCGTCTGTGACAACACCCACAGATTTACCTGACTTCCTGTCACATACCCCCCCCCCCCTCTTGCTTCAACCCTAGGGTTGGGATACAGGTTGCCAGGCACGCATGCACTCGGGACAAACCATCTGCATTCCCCATTTTAACACCGGGGCGATGCGTTACCACAAAACTAAATTCCTGAAGGGCCAGGAACCACCTATTTATTCTCCTATTGGTCTCCTTGTTCAGTAAGGCCCAGAGCAGGAGCAGAGAGAATAGTGTAGGGCCACTAGTTACTCTTTGGTCCCTCTCTCCACCCCCATCCCTTGATGCAGTCTTACCTATAGGTGGGGAGGGTCTGGTCTTGGGGTGAAAAGTCTGTGTGTTTCTGGGGAAAGAGGTCAAATTCTCTGTTGTTAGGTACCTTTCGACCAGGTCTACTAGTTTGTCTGCGGTTTCCGGACCACCATGGCTCACCCATTTCTGCAGGGTGTTAGGAAGAGACCTAAGAAATTTGTCCATGACTACTCGTTCCAAAAATTTTGGTCCGGACAGAATTTCTGGCTGCAGCCATTTCCTAGCCAAATGGATGAGGTCATACATCTGCGACAAGGTGGCTTCCTCAGCTGATAACTCCAATTGTGGACCCGCTGAGCACGGACATCCAAGGTTACCCCAAAACGTGCCAATATTTCCTCTTTTAATCGATCATAGTTTTTTGCATCTGCAAGCTCCAAATCAAAATATGCCTTTTGGGCTTCTCCAGATAATAGGGGGGCCACTAGTTCAGCCCACTGTTCTTTAGGCCAACTCTCTTTCTCCGCTGTTCTTTCAAACGTGGTCAGAAACATCTCAGGGTCATCATCTGCAGTCATCTTTGGTAATAAATGGCTTACCCGAAAAGTCGGTATGTTACTGGCCTGACTCCCAGCCTCGGTCTGCTGTCTCTGAAGCTGTTTCCCAATGGCCTCCATTTGCTGCTGGTGTCTCTGTTCCAGGCCTGCAATGCTCTCTTGGTGAGCCTGTTGTTGAGCTGCAAGGCTCCGCTGAAAACCCGCATTTGCCTGCTGTTGATTTGCATTTGCTATAACCAGTTGTTTCAGTATCTCTTCCATTTTGGGTTTACTTTAACTGCCCGCGGCACTCCACCATGTGTAAGGAGTTAGCTCGGTAGCGGTTGTGGGTGACCCCTTGGGTGGGTTCGCTACACAGAGAGACAGCCGGAGTGGTTGAAAACAACGGTCTATGGTTTATTCTTCCAGTTTGCTGGAAACAAGTGCAAGCATCCAAACAGCATAAATCAAACAAAACATAAAATAAACCCTGGCCACTTGAGGCGTCTACCTTCACCACACAGGAACCTACCTATGGAGTCTGTCACAACCTACTGCTGGGCAGACACTGCTGGTCATACAGCAGAAAACCAATAGTCTATTTGTTTTCCTTTCACACAGAAAAAGTCAACACCACCTCACCTTCAGAAGTCTCTCTCAGCTCACTGCTCTCCTTAACGCACAAAGCCTCAGGATGCAGCAATCAGTAGTCATCCTCTGGATAACTTATAGAGGCCTTAATTGCCTCATTCTGAATAGCTGAAGCTTTCCAACGTCCTTAAACCTTTCTGGTTACCTCTGCAGCCGACACCTGATAGTAATTGGTGAATTGTCTAAACAAGGCAGAAATATATCTCCCGTCTGTGACAACACCCACAGATTAACCTGACTTCCTGTCACAATATATATATATATATATATATATATATATATATATATATATATATATATAGTAAAGGACATTTGTACATCCTGTATAATATTGTATTATATTTTGTATGTATTGCACACTGCACTCATTGTGCACACGGCACTGGTAATGGTTTTCATTACATGTTTGCATTCCGTAACATTAATCTGATACTTACGTAAGCATATGTATAAATACCTTCAATTGCATCAAATAAAACAGAACAGTTATTTTGGAAAGATGCGGAGTGTATCTTTTTGTGTCTGTTCCCTACTGCAGTAGTTATTGAGTTGGAACCGCTAACCAATATGAGGATAGGAGTTGCCTATCTATTATCTAGAAAATGTCCAGAACAATATATATATATATGTATATATATATATATATATATATATATATATATACACACATGTACAGTATGTATATTAATACATATATATGTGTGTGTATATATATGTGTATATATATATATATATATATATATATACAGTATATACACAAACACACACACATATATATATAGAAATCTTTTATACATATATATATATATATATATATATATATATATATATATATATATATATATATACATATATATATATATATATATATATATTGACAGTGCTAGGGCCTACATATTTACATATATGTTTGTGTGTATATCATTTTTTTTTCCTCTCTTTTCATTCCGGTAATAGAAAACCTTTTTGCCACTTCACTGGTTAAAGGATGCGCTAATTGTCCACATGGTCTACAGACGAAGGTAATTTCAAAATCAATATCCGCTAGAGAGAGGGAGAACGATGCGGTCAGCTTGGCCGCCCTCCTGGGAACGGATCTTTGTGCTGCGGGTTGAGTTGTTTTCTTGCAGTAAACCGATGTCAGCTCTGAAAATTACAGCCGCTTCCAAGGCAAAGGACCTTTAATCTGAACATGCTCTCTTCATCCCCGGCTGCTCTCTACAAAACGTCTGGAAAGTGACAGATATTCACATGGATGCAAGACTGAGCAAAAATCAATTGGCCGCTTGCTTCCTATTAGTGGAAAGGGATAATGGTGGAACTCATGCCAACCTGTTGGATACCCTCTTAAATCCTTCAGTTGTATTTAACCTTATGGAAAACATAGATAGTAAAGTGGACCTTACATCACAGGTCTGTATGAATACATTTCTGACATGTCACAATATACAACAACAGTATACATTTTCAGAAAAGCTCAACCTTTTATAAAAAGCCAGCCCTGTGCTCCAGTCCAGTGACTTTGCCTAGGTTGGGAGGATACTAGTAGCCTGCTGCAGGCAGGAAGAAGCTATTCCTTAGGTTCCATTCACACCTGTTCACAGGCAGAATATCCGCATATTCGCCCGCAATTTCAAATCGTTGCAAAACGCGTGACGTGTTTAAGATACTATTAATGGCACCCCAATCGCACCATGATTTTGCCAAGATTGTTGCATGGTAAATTGTGCTGCCATCGCAGCAAATTATGACGTGCGACGCGATGCAATGCTTATGTTCCTTTTTCTCATGCGTTGTGATTGCATCGCGATTTACCATGCAACAATCTGGGCAAAGTCTCAGAGCAATTGGGATTCCATTAGGAAGTAATAGCATTGCAAACGCACCGTGCGTTTTGCAGCGATTTGAAATCATGGACGGAATCGCTGCAATTCCGTACGGAATCAGGTGGGAAAAGAGTCTTACTGTCCTGTCCCATGGTGATCAGGCTGCAACATTATAACTTTGTAGCAAGTCACAAGGTGAAACGACTGCAGCAGGGACTGATGTGTGTCAGACATTTGTAAATATTGCCAAGAACTGCACAGGGCCAAAGATTTTCCTAATTGTGTTATCTATGAGCTGACATCTCAGTCCAGGAAGTAGATGGTGACCCTGGATGATGCTTGAACAAAGATGGCTCAGTCCTTCTGACGAGAAAAGCAGATGAAGACATTGTCAGGAGGGCATTGTCTGTGGTCCCTGTGAGAGATAATAAATACCTACAAGTGTTACACTGACACATTACTTAGCATGTAAGAAAGGAGCAAGTAGAGATGAAATCGGGGGACTAAAAACCTGCTCAACCGGCGCTTATGTCAAATATTTGTGTTAAAATACAATATAAGAACAACACATAAAAGTGTAAGCTGCTGCTATAACATAAAATCACATAAATAAAGGTACATATAAAGATTGCAATGTTCCAATACAGCAGACTAAAACGCACTAGCAGCGCTCAGATAAAGTGCAAACCAATGGGCTGGGGAATACAGTCAATGAAAGTTCATGCACAATGCCCGAATGGTGTCCATAGACGGCAGTCCAAAACAAGCAAATATCCCTTGACGTTCACCACACAGGACCGTCCACCTCACCACGGTGCTCACCCTTAAGGTAATACACTCACCAGAAATCTGGTCAAAGTAAGCCCAAAAATATGTGCCGATCACCAGCTAAGAATGGATCGTCCGATCTCCACTGTTAAAAGCACCGACTTCCACCAGACAGGCTCCAGATAGGTCTCGGATATACCGGTATGCATGGCAAACCAAAAGTACGTTCCAAACATTCAAAGGTGGTACCTGCCTCTATAATTGGATATCCAGATGTTACAAATTAATCAATGTTCGAGCCTACTCGGATGTGGGAGCGCGTTGTGCCCGTGATATTTACAAATTGAAGCCTCAGGACAAGCCTGTCTATTTTTCTATTCTTCCAGATCCTGAACTCCAGACTGAGAGGAGAAGGAGGAGGAGGCTGGCAGGACCCCAGGGAGGAAACTCTGGGACTTTTCCAGGGAAAGTCAAAACCGTGAAAATAAAATAACGTTTTTGCCTTTCCCTGGAAAAGTCCCAGAGTTTTTGGTTGGAAGAGGCTCGCATATATTATGAAACCTGGGACTCTTTATCGTCTACAGAACGGTCAACAAAAAGTAAGTGGTTTATACTGTATATGCTGCTTATCACTTTGCAGCTTACACCCAGGGCCAGGACAAGGGGTGGGCAGGAGGGACAGTTGCCCTGGGTGCAATGGTTTATTGCAGGGATAGGGGACGCCTTGACCCTAAGGGAAGGGGGGGCGCAGTTTGGCATCCTTGCCCTGGGCACTGGATGACCTTGTCCTGGCACTGCTTGCACCTATTTATTCCTTATAGCGGGGGCAGGACCAGAGCTTGCAGAGGAGGACACTGGGTGAGTTGCAGGCAATCAGTTAATAGTTATAAGTGCAGTAACCTCTAGCAACCAATGGGTGAGCGGTAATGATGTGCAGTAACCTCTAGCAACCAATAGGTGAGTGGTAATGATGTGCAATAACCTGTAGCAACCAATTGGTGAATGGTAATAATGTGCACTTAGTACCTCTAGCAACCAATAGGTGAGCGGTAATGATGTGCAATAACCTCTAGCAACCAATTGGTGAATGGTAATAATGTGCACTGTGTTCTCCTGGTGGGGACGGCTTCCCTGGCTGGGAGAACACAATGGTTTCGCAGGAGGGAATCTGTCTATGTTGATGAGGGAATCAAGCTATTTTCTTTCCTGCAACCTGTGGCTGCAGGAAAGAAAATTGCTTTGTCTAGTCTGCGTGTGGGGGGCCCAAGGAAATATTTGCCCAGGGTCCAATCAATACTAAAGATGGCCCTGACCACATCCTTTAGCACATCCCAGATTATTCTGCAGGTGTCATGGATAATTTCGCTTGCGGTTGTTTTCCCACCATTAACTCATTATGCAGCCTAGCAAATGAATGACCTATGGCTAGGTATCTCTAAAGAAAAATTATTTTAACTTGGTATTGTCTTTATGCTTTGCGGTGCACTCATTAAAAACACGAAGGAGAAGTCTCAAAGACTGTTACAACCACTATCTCCGTAAACTGCAAGAAGGAAGGAGTGGCTCAGGGTCTAGAAAACTAGCCCCATATGCCCATGCCTGGGAGCATGAATTTTTAAAGCAGGTGTTGGAAATACGGGAGTAAGTTGTCAGCAGGTATATTTGCTGTATTTTACATATAAAATGGTATAATTATTTTTCCTTCCAGAAGTTTTATTAGTATTTCAGAACCCAACACCAATCTCCAGGAATGCTACCCCAATTTAGGAGGAGGCTGAACTGAGGCCTAGCAATGTCTCTAGGCCTTGCAGAAGATCTACAAGGTGAAGTGCTAGGGGTGGGAAACCCATGGATAAAATCTTACAGGTAATCAGGGACATGTCCACTCAAATAGCCACAAAACAGTGTGAAGACATGGCATTTCTCACTGTAATTTTATGCATTTGTAAAAAGGTCCCCCCAGAGAAAAAAATATGCATACAGGATGGCTTTGATGTCAACTGCTCAACTCTTTGTGGGTGAGGAGCCAACAACATCCTCAGCATGTATGCAAGCCCCCCCCCCCCCACATATTCTCCTTATCACCAGTACCCATTCCCTCCAAGTACACCATATGGCCCACCAATAAACCGCCTATACTGTGACGTTTATGGTAATATGCTGAATCCCTTAAGGCCCCACATGTTACATCCAATTCCAGCCCCCATTACCTCCACCCTTGGCCCCCCGATCACTCACCAATAGAGTTGAGCGGACACCTGGATGTCCGTGTTCGGCGTGTCCCGAACTTTTTCCAAACTTTACCCGGACACCGAACCCCATTGAAGTCAATGGGGACCCGAACTTTCAGGCACTAAAATGGCTCTAAAACACCAATGGAAAGAGCTAGAGTGCTGCAAATGGCAGCAAAATGTAGTTAAGAGCATGGCAATTGCTCTTAAAAAAAATGTCCCTTTTAAATTAATTTTTTAATAGCAGATTAGAACAGCAATCTGTAGTGAAATATAGCTGAACGCTGCACACAACAGACTGATAAAAATAGATTTTTTTCTCCCTCCTCCTCCTCCTTCTCAGTGGGCTCAAGTGAGGGCAAAAAGATTGTTCACTGCACCACCCCCCACACAGCAAAATCGATGTAGACTGTCCCTGCCTAATCTCTAGCCTGTCCCTAATATGCTCAATAAGATCGTTCACTGCACCACCCCCCACACAGCAAAATCGATGTAGAAGACTGACCCTGCCTAATCTCCAGCCTCGCCCTAAAATGCTCTAATAACTTTCCCTGCCTGCACTCCGACCTGACCCTGCATTCTTTTCGGACACAATTTTTCACTGTCTGTCCCTAATCAGCAGCCAGCACGTATGATGTGTGCTCTGTCCCTAAACTACAGCAGAATGACGCGGCGCGCTGGGGCTCTCAAACTTATAAAGACATGGTCACATGCTTCAGATGGCCAATCACAGCTACTAATACATTAGTAGGCATGGCTGTGATGGCGCACACCAGTTAAACGCTTGTTGATTGGCTGTTGAAAGCCGCCATTAAAAGCGCGCCATTACATACAAAACAGGAAATAAAATGACCGAACACGGATTTTAAACCCGAACATACAGTAAAGTTTTTGGGTCCGTGTTCGGGTAACAAAAATCCAATTATTCGGTACGAACACGAATAATACAGTCCGTGTTCGCTCAACACTACTCACCAACTTATGCCACCTACACCCACTCAGGTTCCGCCTTTCAGGAAAGGCAATACTACCCTGGAGCATCAACGGATTACCCTGGACCATCCACTTGTTCAGGTTCCACTGAACCAAAAACCTACCAGCAGTTGTAGTGTATTTTTTTTTTCTTTTTTTTGGTGTTGTTAAGTACCTGTTCATGTTTAATATTCTGTTGACGTGCATTAGGGCACAATGAAAAAAAAAAAAAAACAGACAAATTCAAGACATAAGGGCCGACAGCTTTGTCTTGTTAGCTAAAAGAAGGAACAAATACGCAGTAAATCAGTAGAAGTCCCACAGCAGAAATTCATTATTTTTTTTTTTTTTTTTGTGTTGTTAAGTACCTCTTAATTTATGTTTTAGTTGCCAAAAAAACAGTTGTCGTTGTTCACTAAAAACAAAGTTTATTTTTGTGAATTTATGCAAAAAGTTATTCCAATAAAAAATACTTTTGTTACATTATGTGTTTTTTTCCCCTCTTTTTTTTTTTTTTTTTTTGTTGTAGAGTACTTTCATTACTGTCTGTTGTGCTGGTATATATATATATATATATATAATGTGAACACAGAAGACAAAGCAATGAAGAGATTCTCAGGACGACAGGACGAGACAGCAAAGGGGAAGTATTCAACAGGACAAGGCAGAGTTGGCACAGCAGGCTAAAGTCCCAGTGCCAATTTTAGAAAACAAAATAAAAAAATTGACCTTTGTTACAATAATGTCGATAATATAGTGTACAAACCACACAACCACTATACATAACTTTCTGAAACCAGTTTTATTATATGTAAGCATTTTTTTTTTTTTTTTTTAGATATGTTTTTTTCAGCATTTGAATGCAATTACACATAAACAGACATGGAAAAAAACAACAAAAAGAACCAAATACAAAATTGAAGTATATGTCACCCACGCAGGGTAGTAAGGTAAACAATATGGCATAATCATAGTGTAACAGCCTGGGTGGCATAAAAAGTAACGCTGCAGTGTAGCCTTTTTTATATTTGTGGAGCACCTCCACCCAGTACCTGCTGATTACAGGACATGTCCAGAAAATATGGGAAAAATCTATATGTAACCATAGGAAAACAGAAAATGCTGGAATATGAGATACATTATGCAATAGCATCCTGCTGCCAGGGGACAGAACCAGCAGCAGACATGAAAAAGGACGTAAATTGCTCACACACCCGTACTGGCACTCCAATGTGCGCCCTCCATATCATGCATGAGGGAATCTTGGAAAAGGTACCCATCACATAGTTATGAAGCACACATGCTGCTTTGACCGCAGATATTGCAGTCTCCATTTTTTATTGTATTGCTGTATGTAGGAACCACCACTAGTTAGCTAAAATGTCAAAAGCGCATTTAACAACTTTTCTTGCCCTCGTTAAGCTGTAGTTGAAAACTCTTTTGTCAACATTCAGAGACCGATTGGATCAAAGCCTTAGTAGATGGAGACTGAAAGCAAAGGCCTCATCCCCAACATATACAAATGGCAGAGGAGGTTCATTTGTCCCTGGCAGCTGACAGTCCAGTGGCAGGTCCAGTCCATTTTCCCTCAACATTCTTCAAAAAGAGGATACTCGTGTCTGAGCTGCTGCCATACGATTCTATGTCTACATAGCTAAAACAATATTTGGCATCATGTGATAAAGAATTACAGTATATAGTGATATATAATGAAGCTGCGCTCAATCAATATCATACACTGTATAAAAAATTCCTCAAATCATAAAACAAGTGCACTATATTAAAGTGCAAATATCAAACCTTATGATAAATAATATAGGCTGGAAGCCAGATGTGCATATAAGTATGTTGAATAGATATATAAAATTAAAGTGCTCTAATCCAGTGCAATGTATAAATAAATAAACAATTGCATAATAAAGCATAAAAGTCCTGTAAGAAATTAGTGGGATATCAAGTGCAATGTGCAAAAATGAGAATCCAATCAATTGCTGGTGTGTGGAACCATAAAACAAATTATACAATCCAATAACACCATCCAAAAAAAAAAAGAGTCTCTAAAGGGATCTCTCAAAACACTTCTTAGGTCTTCAACACCTCCACCAAGACACAGGACCATCCGGTGTGCACAAAAATGCTTACCGGAATGAATGGACCCCTTAATTATGGGGGGTCGGTTCAGGCTGAAAAAGTTGTAGACAGGGCGAGTGATTCAATATCCAGTAAGTATAAATCATCCACCTGGGAGTCTCCTCACAGCCAGGAAATGTATTCCTCAATTTGCATAGTAAAGAGAACAAAGAGGGCTCTCATGGTGAAGTAAGTAAGTATGGGTTCATTAACCACTTGCCGACCGCCGCACGACTATTTACGTCGGCGGTCAGCCCCTTACAGGCAGAGTGACGTAGGGCTACCTCTCTAGCCTGTGAGGGTCTAGGGAGCGAGCAGAGGCGCGCTCCCGCGTGGTAATGGACCCCCCCGCGCGTGTGAGCGGCGGACCCGATGTCCGCCGGTCACTCGCGATCGTCGGGTGGAGAGGGAGAAAGGCAGGCGGCTGATGTAAACCAGCCACCTGTCATTCTCCCCTGTGTAGGAATGGTGATCATACGGTTCTACTATGTAGGACCGTTGATCACTGTTCCTACACCTCAAGCCACAGCCAATCACAGTTAGAATCACGCCCCTAGGGACACACATAACCCCTCCCTCTCAAAAAAAAGTTAACCCCTTCACTGCCAGTGTAATTTTACAGTAACAGTGCATATGTATAGCACTGATTACTGTAGAAATGTCTCTGGTAACCCCAAAAGTGTCAAAAATGTCAGTTAAGGGTCCGATCTGTCCGCCGCAATGTCGCAGTCCCGCAAAAAAAATCACAGATCGCCGCCATTACGCGTTAAAAAAAAACAACAAAAATGACAAAAATCTTTCCCTTTGTTAGTAAACGCAATAACTTTTGCACAAACCAATCAAAATACGCTTTTTGCGATTTTTTTTTACCAAACATATGGTAAAAAAAAAAAAAATTGGCCCAAAATGTTAAAAAGTTTTGATTTTTCCTTTTTTTTGGGGGGAATTTCATATAAAAAAAAATGGGAAAAATATTGTTATTTTTGCAAAATTGACGCAAAATTGAGAAAACACAAGTCGTGGACTCCAGGACGGAACGCCGCTTCCGCGTTCCAATTGCGCCCTTCTTCCGGGTGGGTGTGCCCAGTTGAGTCACGGAGGCAGATATTTGGCATCAGTCACTGCTAGTAAGACAAACAAGAAGTATTTCTTAAAGAGGAAGTAAACCCTCCTCAGGAAGTTGTACCTATAGGTAAGCCTATGATAAGGCTTACCTATAGGTACTGTAAATATCTCCTAAACTTACACCGTTTAGGAGATATTTACCTTTAATGCAGCCAGTGACGTCACTGGCGCATGCGCTCTGAAGGAACGGCTGATCGTGCCGTTCCTTCAGAGCCCCGTGCCGTGACCGTCGGCTCCCGTGCGCGTGCGCGGGAGTGACGTCACCGCGGCTCCGGCCAATCAGATGACCGGATGCCGCGATCCCGGAAGACAGGCGACATGTCATGTCGCCCGTCATACAGGTAAGAGAGCGGCACGGCGGGGGCTCGTTCTAAGGTAAGTATTTCATAATGAGCTAGTATGCGAAGCATACTAGCTCATTATGTTTTTCTCTTGCAGGTTGTAAAAAAAAAAAATTTTTTTTAAATGAGTTTACAACCTCTTTAAAGTTGAAGAATTTACTTCCACTGCCAATGGGCTTCACTATTCTTATATGTTTTCCGTCAATTCAGAAAACTGCATCGGTCCCAGAAAACTCCTGCTATCTTGCACCAATCTTCGGTAGTGTGCTTCTTCAGGATTAAATCCCTAAGAACATTCCAGATGGCTCTGCAAGTATCATGTATAATATTGCTGGCAGGAGTTTTGCCAACCAAGAACTCAAAATGCAAACTTGCAAAGGAATATCCAGTTGCAAAGTACCTAAAAATTTATTAGAACAAAGCATATTAACAATATTCTATATTACAAAACAAACTAGCTTGGAAGGAGGTGCCTGAGGAAATGAGGGAAGAAGAGGAGCAGGAGAAAGACACTGGTGAACAGGGACAATTATTAAAGCGGAGTTCCACCCTCGGAAAGTTTTTTTCACTAAAAATACCCCTGGGATAGTCAGGGCTAGTACATTCCACAATGGCTAGCCTCTGAACTGTCCCAGGTCCCACTTACCTTTTAGAAGAAATACTTACCTTAAAAATGTCTTGTCCAGCGCTGCCATCTCAGGTGTGGGCAGCTGAAGCCAGAGCGTCCTCTTCTGTGTCCTCTTCCGTGTCCTCTTCGGTCCCACAATGCACTGCACCGACCCCGCCGTCACTTCTGGGGCAGGAACGTCATCCCTCCACAGCTTCTGGGCATGCCCAGAAGCTGTTTAGAGGGGATTGACGCACCTGCACTGGAACTGACGCCGGGGCCGGTGCAGGCGCATTGATTCCTGGGAGCGATGACTTTCAGCTCCCAGGAATCATTGCAAGGAGGAAGTGACGGCGCGGGCCGTGGCCGCGGAGGGAGGAAGTGGAAGAAAGGTAAGTATATTTTCTTCTAAAACAAGGTAAGTAAAGAAAAAAAAAATCGTGATTATCCATTTGTTTTTCAGGTGACACAGAGCAAGCGGATGGGGCAAAGTGACTTTTGAGGGTGAAACTCCGCTTTAAGGCAAACACAATCACACCCACAACTACATGATAGTATAAATTAATTATTTCACTTCATGCATAAGTAAAAAGGGGTCAAATAATGATGTGGATCTCCAAATGCCACAGGTAAAAAGAAGAAAAAGTAGGCATGAAAAGTTACCTCAATATTATAATGAGTCTTTCAATGGCCGGAATACTCCTTCGGAAACTGGTGTTTTGTCGCTCTAGATGGCTCAAGAGTAAAGCCAACAATTCATCAAAACTATAAAGAAAAAATATATAGTTATTAGCTACGTTGACCATGTAAAAATGGCGTACATAGTACAGTGGCTGTTTGTCAATGTTCCTAGATGGCAACCTAGGGGAAAGCGAAGCATGCACCATTTTTTACTATGTTTCCACTTATCTTTTATTTCCTCTGGTTTTTTTTACCACTTCTAGCTATTCTATGCTGAAAACTAGAAATAGATTCATGGTGACCATGCATATACACGTTTTCCAAAAAATATCTTGTGGCAGTTGCAAGTTGACATGAACATAAGTTCTCACCTTCTAATTGAGATCCGTGTGTAGTTGAAGAGTTTGCCTTCATGAGCAGGGAAGTCGTTATAAAGGACCCTGAACTGGCCTTTCTCTTTGGGTGATGACGGGATGGATCCAAAACCTTCTCCTCCTTCAGATATCCTCTTCTTCTTCATCTATTAATGCTGTTACAGCAGCCATAATGACTGCTGACTTAACATATTGCATAGCCAACATGGTGGCTAAGCACCATACAACACCGGAAAACGAAAAAGGAAAAGGAAATGTCTCAGCAGGAAAAAGAATTGTGTCCCTATGACCAAATCACATAACATTAAAGTCGCAAGAAGTCGTTTGTAAAGTCACATACAATCACATTTAAAGTTGCATTGCAAAGTCGCTCTTGAAATCACGTGACTTTTTAGTCGCACTAATGGAAACCTGGCCTAAGATCATTTCTTTCAAAGTCATGCTTTGGGGTTGTGGAGTATTTTTAGGCGACAGACAGAGTTCAGGCATACCTAGGGATGCGTGGCAGGGGCTTCAGGGAAAAATGACTGTAGTCCCAGAATATAATAAAAAGTTTATTTAGGAAAATTGGCCTTGGGGAAAGAGGAATATTTGTTACAGTATCTCACAAAAGTGAGTACACCCCTCACATTTGCTACACTGTAAAGTAGTGAGTGTACAGCTTGTATAAAAGTGTAAATTTGCTGTCCCCTCAAAATAACTCATCACACAACCATTAATGTCTAAACCACTGGCAACAAAAGTGAGTACACCCCTAAGTGGAAATGTCCAAATTGGGCCCAAAGTGTCAATATTTTGTGTGGCCACCATTATTTTCCAGCACTGCCTTAACCCTCTTGGGCATGGAGTTCACCAGAGCTTCACAGGTTGCCACTGGAATCCTCTTCCACTCCTCCATGACATCACAGAGCTGGTGGATGTTAGAGACCTTGCGCTCCTCCACCTTCCGTTTGAGGATGCCCCACAGATGCTCAATAGGGTTTAGGTCTGGAGACATGCTTGGCCAGTCTATCACCTTTACCCTCAGCTTCTTTAGCAAGAAAGTGGTTTTCTTGGAGATGTGTTTGGGGTCGTTATCATGTTGGAATACTGCCCTGCGGCCCAGTCTCCGAAGGGAGGGGATCATACTCTGCTTCAGTATGTCACAGTACATGTTGGCATTCATGGTTCCCTCAATGAACTGTAGCTCCCCAGCACTCATGCAGCCCCAGACTATGACACTCCCACCACCATGCTTGACTGTAGGCAAGACACACTTGTCTTTGTACTCCTGTGGTTGCCGCCACACACGCTTGACACCATCTGAACCAAATAAGTTTATCTTGGTCTCATCAGACCACAGGACTTGGTTATAGTAATCCATGTCCTTAGTCTGCTTGTCCTCAGCAAACTGTTTGTGGGCTTTCTTGTGCATCATCTTTCATCTAGAAGAGTCTTCCTTCTGAGACAACAGCCATGCAGACCAATTTGATGCAGTGTGCGACGCATTGTCTGAGCACTGACAGGCTGACCTCCCACCCCTTTAACCTCTGCAGCACTCCATACATCTATTTCCCAAAGACAACCTCTGAATATGACACCGAGCATGTGCACTTAACTGCTTTGGCTGACCATGGCAAGGCCTGTTCTGAGTGGAACCTGTCCTGTTAAACCGCTGTATGGTCTTGGCCACCGTGCTGCAGCTCAGTTTTAGGGTCTTGGCAATCTTCTTATAGCCTAGGCCAGTGATGGCGAACCTTGGCACCCCAGATGTTTTGGAACTACATTTCCCATGATGCTCAACTACACTGCAGAGTGCATGAGCATCATGGGAAATGTAGTTCTAAAACATCTGGGGTGCCAAGGTTCGCCATCTTTATGTAGAGCAACAATTTTTTTTTTCAGATCCTCAGAGAGTTCTTTGCCATGAGGTGCCATGTTGAACTTCCAGTGACCAGTATGAGAGAGTGAGAGGGATAACCCCAAATTTAACATACCTGCTCCCCATTCACACCTGAGACCTTGTAGCGCTAATTCCAATGACACCAGGGAAGGGAAAATGGCTAATCGGGCCCAATTTGGTCATTTTCACTTAGGGGTGTACTCACTTTTGATGCCAGCGGCTTAGACAATAATGACTGTGTGTTGAGTTATTTTTAGGAGACAGCAAACAGCAAATTTACACTGTTTTACAAGCTGTACACTCACTACTTTACATTGTAACTAAGGGGGAGATTTACTAAAACTGGTGAGTGCAAAATCTGGTACTGCTGTGCATGGTAGCCAATCAGCTTCCTGGTTTTATTGTCAAAGCTTACTTGAACAAGCTGAAGTTAGAAGCCGATTGGCTACCATGCACGGCTGCACCAGATTCTGTCTGCACCAGCTTTAGTAAATCCCCCCCAAAGTGTCATTTCTTCGTGTCACATAAAAAGATATAATAAAATATTTACAAAAATGTGAGGGGTGTGCTCACTTTTGTGAGATACTGTATGTATCTAAAGGCTAGCTGCAGAGAACGTAAAAAAATGATTAGGAGGCAGAAGCAATTATAGGTGCTCTTCCCTCTGCAAAGTGGATTTCTGTGTTTGGACCAAAAGACACATACTGTGGAAAATGAATAAATTACTAAACAGACTTACTTATCTCTGTTGGAGTGTTTTAGTGCTGCCCTATGTCAGAAAAAGTGTTTGTTACCCAACTGAAGACTGTTAATGCAACCTTTTTGCCTCTGTGCTAAATAGAGGAGTCATCAGCGAGGAAAACCTGATATGTGTGTGCTTTGTTACCCTGACTGGCACACTCTGCACTGCCATGTGTGTGTAATTGTTAAAAATGAGAAGAAACAATGACTATACTGTGTACATTCCTACACCTTCCAACAATTAGCCAATAACAAAACATACAAAATAACGATATTAATGTAGCACTGCCCCCTAGGGAGCTGCTGAGATTGGATTCCCCTGGGTTACCCATAGCAACAGTCTGTAAAACTTATCACTTTAAGACTTGGCTCAGAAAATGAACAGTCCAGGGGATTTGGTTTTTGTGTTTTCTTTTAGAACTGGGATGGGAGAAGGGATGAGTGGGATACTCCAACTTGAACTATGCACAATTTCTGAGGACACTGACTGTAATGAGTGCGGCAAGGCTACTGCTTCACCTTGCAACTGAAGTGAAGTAGAAGATAGGTTCCTGACTGAAATTTTCTTCAGGGTCCTGACTTGGCATTCCCTTTCTCACTTCTCGTGCATGCTAGCGCTTGTCCACTGACTCTCCACTGGAGTGGTCCCCTTCCTGGGCAGACCCCTGGCAAGCTTCCCGGTACTCATGGACACTGTTTTTCCCTGGGTTGCTCTGCCCTCAGCTCCACTTGTCAGTATCCTGGACCTCCTGGCCCAGCATCACACACTTGGTCCACTAGGCCGACTGCCTGTGACCACCTTCCTTGCTGGCAGGAGGAGGGACAGCCATCACTCTCCTCCTGGGACTTGGCTTCCCGCCCAAAAGACACCCTGTCACATGTGCCTGTGGCTTTTATAACATATCCCAGGATGCACCACTGTTGTGCCAACCCACTGGGATAGTCATAAAAGCCTGTGTGTTACTGGCTGGGTTTCCTCCACTGTCCAACAGGCTCCCCCATTGGATACAGTGGAGACACTCTCTCAGACCAGATAAATCACACATGGACACATGCAACAGTCAAAACTAACAATCAGGCTCCCCTGATAAGCAGATGGAGCTGCTAAGCTTTTACCAACCTAGCACCTACCTAGGAGAGTGCTACATCAAAAACAATCCGGGTGATAATTCAGTGTATTGGAACCAAGTTTTCTACTTGAAAATCAGCAAAGGTGTGTGGATCTAGTGATAAATTCAGTGCAGTTACTTTTATCATGAGTGCTGGAATGAACCAGCAATTCATATGAGGTAAGGTCACCAATAGATCAATCAATAGCACCAAATAGATGGCTAAATCCTCAATGGATTGATCTATTGGGGACCTTACCTTATATGAATTGCTGGTTCATTCCAGCACTCATGATAGAAGTAACTGCACTGAATATATCACTAGATCCACACACTTTTGCTGATTTTCAAGTAGGAAACTTGGTTCCAATACACTGAATTATCACCCGGATTGTTTTTAATATCGTTATTTTGTATGTTTTGTTATTGTCTAATTGTTGGAAGGTGAAGGATTTTTTCCAAATGGATTATGTGACGGGAGTCACTTTGGGCGCAGGTTGACCAGGAAACTGGGGGGGCACTGGGGATAGGGTTTGGATGGCTCCAAATGGGACAGTGATATTTAGGAATGATGTCTCTCTTGAAATATGAAGATTTTATTCCCTGTACATTGTGAGGTCCATGACCAGAAAGTACAACTCCTAATATGGGCATTCCAGGAAGTTCAGTGTGGAGATTGACTGTCTATTGCTTAACGATGTTGCTTTTGTCTGAATAAGTAAATTGTGATATTCTTGTCTGAGGTGGCTTTCCATTCACCTATTGTTAAGTGTGCTAATGAACTCACCTGTTGTCTGCTAAGGGATGTATTGACACTCAGAGGAATGTGTATTGGGGGCTCGTTATGTAACCATTGTGTGATGTTGGGGCTGGATTTGGGTCATTGGTCATGTAGTGACTGCATTACTTCTAACGTGTATATAAAGTGTGTATTCCTTTTCAATAAAGAGTCTGATTCCTGCTTGACCCTCAATACAGAGCCTCGTCTCATACTTGGGGGGGGGGATTATTCGTATGGGTTTCTTGTTCGGCTGAGTGGAGTGTCCGGTAGCTGCCTTTGTGTTCAGGAATTATTTTTTTTTTTCTTTATTTTGTTTTCAAGGGAAATCGGTACATGTACATTATATTACATAAAACAAAGTTGGTTATCTAACAAATCATCATATACTTAAACTTTTCTCAGAGGACTATTCTAGTCTTCTGTAAGTTTCAATCTAAACATTTACTATCACTTAACCAATATTATCCCTGGGGCAAGACGATATCAAGTTAGCAAGTCTCCTTTTTGCTCCTATTCATTTTATCCTTACCTTCCTTCTTTCTATTCTTATCCCGATTACTACTTAGGTCCTCAATTCATCTATAATCCCCTTATCTTCTTCACCATACCTTCCCTTTTCCTCCTCTTCCTCTAAATCCCCTTCCCCCCTCCCCTCACCCCCCCCCCTCCCACCCCTCTCATTCCTAACACTCCACATTCAATCCCATTCTTCTCCTCAAACATACTCCACTATCATTCCCCATCAACACAAAAAACAAAGAAAAAAAAAAAAAAAAAGGGGGAAACCCCATAAAAGGGGGGGGGGGGGAGGGATGGAAACTCCCCTCTTCCCCTCTACTCCCTCTCCTCCAAGTCTAGCAAATAATTTCCTCATTCTGAGGTGGAGACCTTAACATTTGCCTCCCCTCCTCTAAGCTCATAAACAGGTTCCAATTTCTCCATATCATTTTATATTGATCCTGTTTATGTTGTGCCGAAGGCACTAAATCTTCCATTTTATTGATATATTCTAGCTTTCTAACCCAATCAGATACCGACGGGGCTTGTCTTTTTCTCCAAAGTAATGGTATACACGCTCTTGCAGCGCTCATCATGTGAGGCAAAACTGTTTTTTCATATTTCCCTACTGACAACTCCGATATATGCAATAGACAAAAAGCCGCATCTTCCTCAATTTTATACCCTATTACTTTATGTACTATTTGTCCTATCTCTATCCAATATTTTTTTATCTCTGGGCAGGTCCAAAATATGTGAAGCAATGTACCTTCTCCTTCTTCACACCTCCAACACCTGTCCGATTCCTGCGTGTACCATTTATGTAACTTGTCTGGTGTATTATACCACCTAGTTAGGATCTTGTAATTTATTTCTTGAATTTTAGTACATTTTGTTGGTCTAAATATTGCCCTAAACATTCTCTGTCTTTGGATCTCTGTAATTTCTATGTTTAGTTCTTGTTTCCACTTTTCTAGCCATCCTAATCTTGGTTGATTTACAGGTGTATTCAACATTTTATATAGGAAGGATAGGGGTCTTTCTATTCCTCCTATTTTCTCACATAGCTTTTCAAAAGATGTTAAAGGCCTCTCAAATTTTTCCGGGGCTGGTAGAGATTCAAAAAAATGTCAGAGTTGAAGAGCTTCCCATAGGCAAAGACCATATGGTCCTTCCTTCTCTATTAACTTAGATATTGGGGACCACCTCCGCTGATTTATGTATGATTTAACATCATCTTGTCCTGTTTCCCTTATTTTTTTAAAATGTTGAATGTTTAGTCCGGGTACAAACTCTGGATTCCCCAAAATCGGATACAGTGGGGATTCTGCTGTGGTAAGGCATTGTCTCAGGGACGGCTGGTAACCTATTTTTAGCGTATTTCCTATTACGGGATGTGTCCTCAGGGTTTTAGCAAGTGTCTTATAACACCAAATCGCCCTTTTTAATGCTACCGACGTCTGCGCTTGTTCTAATTGGACCCATCTTTTTGAATCTACCTGATGCCACCAATCTAATATTCGATTCAAATGAATAGCGTGGTAATATCTGCGGAGGTCAGGCACTGCTAACCCCCCCATATTTTTTGGTAATGTCAGACTGTTACGGGCTATGCGTGGTTTTTTAACGGCCCATATATATCTCCCAAACAATCCATTTATTATTCTGAAGAAACTATTTGGAATTTTAATTGGAAGAGCCCTCATTATGTATAGGTATTTTGGTAGGATGTTCATTTTTATTAAATTTGCTCTACCGAACCAAGATTGAAGGCCCCCTCTCCATTGCTCCAATGTTTTTTTTGTTTCTTCCATCAGGGGGATTAAATTTAATTCATATAGCTGGGCCAGATCTGCAGTTATATGAGTTCCTAGATATTTTACGGCCTTATCTACCCATGCGAATTTGAAGTTGCTCTTTAATCTAGCTTTTTTTACATCTGTTATTCCTAAACCTAGCGCTTCAGACTTCCCATAGTTTATTTTGAAATTTGATAATTCACCATACTGTTTGAATTCTTCCAAAAGTACCGGAGTAGAAATTTCTGGTTCTGTTAATGTGAACAATAAATCGTCCGCATATGCTGCAGTCTTGTATTGTTCTTTCCCTACCTTGATGCCTTTTATATCTGGGTTTAGTCGAATCTTATTCAGAAATGGTTCTAATATTAATGCAAAGAGCAGGGGGGATAGAGGGCACCCCTGCCTTGTACCATTTTTAATACTAAAAGGTTCTGATAATGTCCCATTTGCCTATACCCTTGCTGTTGGATTAGAGTATACTCTAGCTATCCTTTCTCGCATCACTTCCCCTACTCCTATGTGTCTGAGCACCGACTGCATAAAGGCCCACTCGACTCTGTCAAAAGCCTTTTCTGCGTCGGTGCTCAGTATAACACACGGGGTACCTGATTTAGTAGCTATATGTATCAGATTTAGAACTCTAGTGGTACTATCTCTGGCTTCTCTCGATGCCATGAATCCCACCTGGTCAAGATGTATTATTTTTGCCATTACCTTTGCCAATCTGGTTGCTAGGATTTTTGTATAAATTTTTAAATCCGTATTTAGGAGTGAAATAGGCCTATAGCTGCCGCAGTTCGCTGGGTCTTTTCCCTCTTTTAGTATCAATGTTAAATATGCCGTTAGCGTGTCTCTTGATAGTGCCCCCTCCACCCCTCTCTGGTTGAACAGTCTTTCCATGTATGGTCCCAATATGGGGGCCAATACATGGAAGTACTGTGGTGTCAATCCGTCTGGGCCTGGAGCCTTACCCTTTTTCATCTTCTTTATAGTCTGTTCTATTTCCTCCCCTGAGATATACCTCTCTAAATCTTCTCTCTCCTCTTCTGTGAGTTTCGGTAACCCGGATTTAGCTAAGTACTCTTCCCTTTCCTTTTGCGTTTTACCTATTTCTGGTAGATTATAGAGCCTAGCATAAAAGTTCTTAAATTCTTCCGTTATTTGTTCTGGTATTACCTTTTTAATTCCTTCTGGTGACACAATCTGTGGGATATATGATCTTATTTTTTGACTTTGGATAGATCTTGCCAAGGTCTTCCCACACTTGTTCCCTGATTCATAAGCTGTCTTCCTTGATATTTGTATCGCGGCCTTCGCTCTGTATTGTGATATATCTAATATTTGTTTTCTTACTATACTCAGCTCCCCTAATGTTGCGTTTGCCTTTTTTTTTTTATGTTCTGTTTCTAATACTTTAAGTTTATCCAATAGTATTTGCAGCTGTTTGTTCCTTTCCCTATTTATTCTCGCCCCATGCTTAATTAGTATTCCTCTTATTACTGTCTTGTGTGCTTCCCACAGTAAGCCAATGGGGCACCCTGGTTGGTCATTGTTTTTAAAGTAGTCCTTAAGCTCCTTCTGCACTTTCGTTTTTACTTCCTCTCTCTGAAGCAAGCTTTCATTAAGTTTCCAGAATCTTTGTTTTCTGGACTCAGCTGAGGCGGCACTATATATCATAGTGATCATTGCGTGGTCTGACCACGAAATGCTATCTATACCTGAATATATGACCGCCTGCAGATAAGCATGGGGTACCAAAAAAAAAATCCAATCTCGAATAACTTCCATGTGGGTGTGAATAAAATGTAAATTCTTTTTCAGTTGGGTGCTGGAGTCGCCACACATCTATCAATTGCTCCTTATGTAACGTCCTTATTATCCGTTTACCTATCCTCTCGGAGGGCACTATTTTAGTTCTGGATACATCCATCAAAGGAGACAGTGGCATATTAAAGTCCCCGCCTAATATCAGTTGTCCCTGAGAGAAGTCTCTAAGTGTGTTTAATGTTTTAGTTATAAACTTATCCTGTTGTTTATTGGGAGCATAGAGGGTTGCTATCGTCATACGGGTTACCCCCACTTTTCCTTTTAAGAAGAGAAATCTTCCATTGTCATCACATATTTTTTCCTCAAGCTGCCATGGTATTTTACTGTCAATTAATATCGATACCCCTCTAGACTTCGACTGTGTATATGTTGCATGATATATAAATGGGTAAGCATTATTTTGCAAATATGGTAGCCTGTCCGTTTTAAAATGCGTTTCTTGTATTAGCGCTATGTTTGCCTTCACACATTTGAGCTCTGCTAGTAATATCCTTCTTTTTTCTGGAGTATTTAAGCCTTTTACATTTATGGAGACTATTTTTATATTTTCCATAATGAGGCTAAGCTAGATTGCCTGATTACCTCGGTCAGATATTGAGTAAAACAGGGGGGGGGGGGGGAGTCCCCAAAAAAAAAAAAAGGGAAAAAACAACTCACTCCACAGAAAACTCACTCACTCACTCTTCACCGCCCAGTCTCACCCTCACACTCTCTCAACACACTTCCTTCCTTCTCTCTTTCACTCCTTTCCCTTTCCCTGTGGGACCCCCCCCCTCCAGGGGGAGTTCAATACCCACCCTGGTTGGGTTCCACAGGTCGGATTATAAATCCTTCTAACACACTGCGTTTTACCGCCACAGTGTGTTCTTAATTTCCTAGGGGCAAGTGCCCGGGGCAATCACAAACTTCCTCGCTCCTCCCTCCCTTCCCTGTTTAGATGCTTTGTATTTCCTATTTCCTACCACCCTCCCCCTCTCCTCGCCCCTCTCCACCCCCCACCCCCCCCCCCACTCCGGAGCCTTGATATCTAGATATGCCTTCCCTCCCTAATCAAATAACAGTTTCAAGCTCTCCTACTCTCCAACTATAACAAATTGACTCTCTTCATAATAATTCTTACCAAAGAAAAAAAAGGCCTAATGTTAGCAAAAAAAGAAAAGAAAAAAGGGGGACTCCCATTCCCCCTCACCCCAGCAGGTTATTAAGGGGGTCCGTCCCTCCCCCCGATTTGTATAACTAATAAAAGAGCCAAATCACTGCCCCCCTCTCCCCCCCCCCCCCCCATATATACTAGCAAAGAATAAACTTAGACAAACAACAGGGGCAGGGAGAAGGGAAGGGGAAGGCGAAAAAAGGGAATAAAGGCCTGGGGAAAGGACCAAAAAAAGGAAAAAAAGGGGGTGAGAGGTAAAGGGCAAGCCGAAAGCGGGAAGGGGAGAGGAAGAGGGGGAAAGAGGGAGGCCATAACACATTATACTTTTATATAGGATTCTATCTAATCACTTAATTATCCCGTACTTTATCCTTATTTATGTATACCGATACCCATTTTTCCCACCTTCTCATCTCTTTCAAAGATCATCTAAGGAGAAAGGGGCGGGAGCAGAGTAGCCAACCCATTACATTTCATTGTAGATTTAAAAGATCTATATTCCATTCTCGCCCCGTGAAAAGGGGGAGGAGAAAAAAAAAAAAAAAGAAAAAAAATTGTAATTATGTTGTGCTCCTTATATTGTGTATATGTGCTAGATTTATAAAAAAAAAAAAAAAAATGTATCCAAAAAAAATCTTAAGGAGGGACTTACCCCTCATATTTGCCTATGTGTCAAAAAGTATGTATATTGTGCAAAAAAAAATAAAAATAAAAAAAAAAATAAAAAAAATTAATTTATCCCCAAAAATTCTTAAGGAGGGGCTTACCCCTCATATTTACCTATGTGTCAAAAAGTATGTATATTGTGCAAAAAAAAAAAAAAAAAATTCCTTTTCCCTTCCTTTTTTTTCCCCTCCCTTCCCTTCTTGATTATGTTGTGCTCCTCATTATGTGTGTGTGCTAAACTCCCCTAAACATGGAAAAAAAAAAAAAGAGAACCCCGAAAAAATAATTTCTCCCCAAAAATTCTTAAGGAGGGACTTACCCCTCATATTTACGTATGTGTCTGAAAATATGCATATTGTGTCAAAAAAAAAAAAAAAAGGAAAAAGAAAAAACCAACCCCTCCAAGGGGAAAGAAAATCACCACACCATTCCATGTACCCATCAATTATCTTAAATAGATCTCACTTCCTACTCTCTCCCTCCCCCTCCCCCCTGGTCTCCCATTATGATCCCAAGCTAATTCCCTGGTAGTCTTCCCAGCCAATTTGGGACCTCTATAGGTGGGACCTCCAAGAAATCAAAAAGGGCTATTCTATCTTGAAAGTTGCGTAGCGTAAAAAAGCGTCCATCCCTATTGAATGTTACTGCAAATGGGAAACCCCATCTATACGTGCAACCTTTACTTTTAGCTAATTCCAAAATAGGTTTCAATACAGCTCTTCTCTGTAAAGTCCCTTTAGAGATGTCCGAGAACACCTGTATGTCCATCTCCTCCAACTTCCAAACTCTAGATTCCCGAGCTTCTCTCAAAATCTTCTCCTTCTGGGAATAGTAGTGTAGCTTACATATTACATCTCTAGGTTTTTCCTGATCTTTCTTCCTTGGGCCTGGTATTCTGTGTAACCTATCCAGTTCTATTTTGCCCGGGTAATTCACCCCCAGGATGTTTTTAAATAGCATATCAACTGATTCCTCCAGCTGTGGACTCTTTAATGATTCTGTTAACCCTCGTATTCTCAAGTTATTACGGCGACTTCGGTTTTCCATGTCTTCCACCTGTAGCTGTAACTTAGCATCTCTGTCGCCCTGTTGTTCTGTCCTCTTCTCCAGAGCTAACAGCCGTCCTTTTATTGAAGCTATTTCTACGTCTTCCTCTTGTAGTCTGGTGGACAAAACCTTAATCTCATTTTTAATAAGTTGGATCTCTTTTTTGTGTGTCTCCTCAACTCACCCTACTAACTGTTCCATGTCAGCCTTAGTTGGAAGAGAGCATATCATTGCCTTAAATTCAGCCATTTGTGCAGCCCATTGGGCATTCAAAGTAGGTATGCTCTCTTCTCTCCGTATTTTCAAATTAGTCCCCTCATCCCTTTCTTGTAAGGGAGACGTAGCCCTAGAGTCTGTCATGCCGCTTGAGTCCCATTCTGTCTGTGGCTCTCCTGCCTCCGCCATTGCTACTATTGGTGTCTGATTAGTAGATAGAAATTTCCTTATTTCTCCTTCTGATTTTCCTGGATTTTTTACTTCATTCTTTTTAACCTTCCTCTTCTTTGTGAGGGTCATACTAGCTCTTTTCCTCTTTCCTCCTCTTCCTCTTTTTTCCCCTCTCTTCCTTGCCTTCCCTTCTTGGTCCTCTTTAATTTATAGGATACCTGACCATTAACGGAAAATTTGTACAGCTATAATTCTTGCTCCACTCTCTGTGGTATCTGCCGTGTCCCTCCAATTCCTGCTTCAACTGTGTGTTCTCCACCCGTCTATTCCATACCCCCTGAATTAAATCAGATGACAATAGGTGAATGATATAGTAAGTCCAAGGGGGTTTTATCTCCTTTTCCCGCTGATCTTACCAACCAAAAGATGGGTATATATAAGCAGTTCATCAAATGACACAGCGGTTACCTTCTCTCATTGAGTGTTCTCCCTTTAATAGCCGGTTGTGCTATCTTGTTCCTCCTCCGCTCTCGCCCCAAACTCCACCGGGGTCATACTTTCCAGCTGGATAACAGTGCGGTTCTATCGCTTCACCATCGCCGATTCCGACAGCACGGAGCAGCCAGCTATGCCAACAGATGGACAGGGAATCAAGGCGCTCCGCCGCCTCCGCAGCGTCCCGCCATACAGATCCCCTGCCTTCCTCTTTGCTGTCTGCGAGTGTGGTCTCTAGCCGGCAGAGCCTCCCGCCTTCCGCGCCAGTCCTGCCCCCTGCCTCGTGGTAGTCTCTGGAGGGAAGGTACTTCCTGGGGCCGCCGGGTCACTATGGATACCGGCCCCCTCTCCGTGCACTAACCAGCCGCTTGGCGATCCTCCAGAGGAGTTAGCGAGCGGATCAGTATAGTTCACCGCTCTCCTCTCCTCACAGCTACCGAATCCTTGATCCTCCTTCGAGTCAGTTTCCCAGGCTTGCGGGAAGGGAGTTCTCTTGCGAGACTCACGGAGCGCACCCGTCCATGACTGCTTCCGGTCACGCCCCTGTGTTCAGGAATTAAATGTCCTAAACGACTGTAACCCCTTTCATACCTGGGGTGTCGTTACAGATCACATTCCATAACATTTTTTACATTTCATTTTTCAGTAAACTTTTTTGTATACTACACTGCATGGATAAATTTACTGCCTATCATTCTTTTTTTGTTTGTATCTTATTTAGGCAATTACCACACCTAATTGGTGAGTCAGTGAGTACCTTAACCCCTCCTTTACTAGGTGATATTCACCTAGTTTTTACCCCCCTTTTTTCTATACACTGTGTACATTTTCACTAATTTGCAGTATCCCTAAACAAAATGTATTTTTTAGTTTTGGATGGAGTGTGAAAGGGTTATAACTACTGTCAGGTTTTTATTGCTGTCGGCATCCCCACCAGGGAGATTCTCCCTCTCTATTAGTTCTGGTCTCCATTGTCACCAGGATGGAAAGTGGAAGGCAGTAATGGCCACTTAGCACCGCCTCTCAGTGGCCCTTGAAAGCCTGGGAGGAGGAGCACGGCTTATGTATCATGTGATGCTGTGATTGGCCCTCACAGTGATCACATGATTGGCCCTCACAGTGATCACATGATTGGGGGCCAATGCCGCTGGCTCCCGATTAGAAGCTTTGAGCGAGAGCTGTCAGTGACAGCTCAGTTAGTGTGCTTGCAGCGCACACCCTAATGCTGCCTTGGACGCATCTGCATGGCTGCTGGGTTTTAAAGCAAACCTTTCTTGCCACTACATACTGTAAATTGTATGTGTTATGTGGTTGGAAAGAGATTAAAGGGTAACTCTACTTTTGTGGGGAAAAAAATAGCAAATAAAGGAAAAATAATATAGTGTATATAATTGTGACACAAGTCATATTGTAATTGAATGTTATTAAAAATGACCTTTCCTTTTCAATCTGCAGCTCTGTATATTTCTGTACAATGCAATGCAATATGGCCACCTGGAGGTGTTCTGTACACAGAATGTATACTGACCACACCTGCAGAAACATCATTTCCTGCTTGTGTGATTGGCTCACTGATTTTTCCAGAAGTCTGCACTAAGATACAAGTCAGATTTCAGGCATCCCCTGCAAAAAAAATTTCATTGTTGGTTAGATACTTCCAATAGGAAATCACGTCTAAAGGGATGCAGGCCCTGACACTTTCCTCATTAGTGCCCTGCAGGTGCAGCAGCTGATTGATACTTATGAAACCACTCACATTAGACTATTAAACCCACTTTCCCACATGGGCACAGAGAAACACACAGGGATTTCTTCAGAATAACAAAAGGTAGGAATCTGCAACAAAGTTTGGTAAAATCCCTGCAATGTACAGAGATCACCCAGAGGGGAATGTTTTTATCTCAACATAAGTAGAGTAACTCTTTAAGTTACGTTTTTTTAATTAGGCCTGTTATACTCTAAAGGAGTTTTAAGGATAAGAATGCCCCAGGTATTTGTCAAAATAAATAAAGTGCTAGTGCATGCATAGTAAAGTCCATGAGGTGAATGGCTGGGCATAAATATGGAGGGCACCGAACCCAAAAGTGAATAAAAGGATGTCTCCAAAGTGTAAGTAGGGAAGTATCCGAATACCCAAAGTGAAGAAAAAGGAGTCATGCCACCCTGGTGTGGTAAAAGAGGAGACTTATCAAAAGCTTATAACCATAGTCAGGTGGTCAGTATAAGACTTAATGAAGCAAAGCTAGCAGTCAACTCCAATCCTGGTAGTTCATCCAGCAAAGGGAAGCATCCCAGCAAAATGTACACAACTTCCAATCTGATCTATTAGCCACTAACACTAAATACTTGGAAACAGGAGAAAGAACCCAATCATAGTGAAGTCCGCATAAAAATACTATTTACTTCTAAAATATTGCACTTACAAAATGTATGTAGACATCAAGCCAATACAGAGCTCCATATACAGGAAAAACATTGGATCTGACAGTTTATAAAATGGCTGCGCAGTATCGTCATACATCCTTACTCCGCCATACACGTTTCGTCATATATGATGTCATCAGGGGCCAATGTGATACTTGGTCAGTGTATTGTGCTAGCACATTTTGCACATAGGGTTTTGGCCTTTAGCGCATGAGTTTTTTCTTTTTCTTTAACAATTTTTCTTACACACATCAAATACACTAACAGAAAGGAGAGCTGATGAGCAGAAAAAAAGTGGGCAGATCACAAGTTAATGATCACTGATATAGATAATGTGCCTATCTGAGTAATAAAACTTCATTTTCGTTTGTAATTTTTAATTATTTTATTATAAAGGTAAAAGATGCCAACATAAAACTAATGCAATATTTGACACTGTTTTTGATAAACTACGGCATCAATATATGATTGGATGGGGTAGCAATTCTCAATAAATTCTCAAGGTGCTCATCAGATATTTTGGTTCTAATTTTGCCCTCCGTGTTCTTCATCTTTGAATATAGTTTCTCACAAATATAGGTGCTGCCGAAAACTGATAACATGAATAAGGCGTGATTGTGAAGAGTGGGAGATTTCAATTTGGGAAAAAAATTTATAAAAGTCCATTAGACACTGACAATTTTTTCTTTGTCTGCATGTGTTCGCTAAGTCTGCATTCACACTGAAGCGGCACGACTCCTGCACGACTTCGGGGGGACCTGTGAAGTCCCGTGCACCGCGACTTCGGCGCGACTTGCACGGACTTCACATAATGAAAGTCAATGCAAGTCGCCTCCAGGTCGCCCCGAAGTAGTACAGGACCCTTTTTCTAAGTCGGAGCGACTTGTGTCGCTCCTATTAGAACGGGTCCTGTACCAGTCAATGGACCGCGAGGGACCGCGACTTGTCAGACTGACTGACAAGATGCGGCAGTGTGAATGGAGCCTAAGTGTAACCACATTTCTACAAGAAAAATCCCATAAATATCAACATTTTTTTGTTTACAATTTTGTGTTGGGCCGCATTCATAGCCCACATACGACAGGTTGGACACCCCTGTCTTATGACATGTAGAGAGTTGCCTTTACGGCAACATTAAAGTATAACTAAAGTCAAAACTTTTTTTTTAGTTTTGGATAGAGTGGAGAGGGATTAGAACAGTTTTTATTGCTGTCTGCGCCCCCGTTAGGGAGATTCACCATCTCCATTTGTCCTGTTTACCATTATCATTGAAAGTGAAAGTAAAAGAAAATCCCAAATTTTGGGTTTTCCCCATAAAAGTAATGGAGGGGAAATCTTCCAATGGGGACACTAGTAATGGTGGCCTGGGGGTCCCCAAGAGATTTCCTTAATTTGCAGGGATTTCTTCTAACTTCCTTATTAGGCTAAGGGAGAGGAAGTGAAGGGAAATTTCCCCATTAAGACAACGCAAAAATGAACCTTATAACCCTCCTTTACTCTAAAATATAAAAAAATGTTTTGCCTATAGTGCTACTTCAAAAAAATAACTCCACTTTTGTTGAGAAAAAAATATCAATGTACATTGGAAGGATTTTAACAAACTTGTTTTGTAGATCCCTACCTTTTGTTATTCTGAAGGAATAGCTGTTTTGTTTGTCTGTGTCCATGTGTATAGGAGTGGTTTTATAATTATCAGTCAGCTGCTGCACCTGCAGGGCACTAATGAGACAAGCTGCAAGGTCTGCATCCCTTTAGATGTGATTTTGTTTTGAGAGTATCTCACCAAAAATGCCATTTTTGTTGCAGGGGATGCTAAAAATCTGACTTGTATCTTAGTGCAGACTTCTGGGAAAATCAGTGAGCCAATCACACAAGCAGGAAATGATGTTTCTGGGGTGTGGTCAGTATACATTCTGTGTACAGAACAACTCCAGGTAGCCATATTGCATTTTGCAGAAATATACAGAGCTGCAGATTGAAAAGGAAAGAACATTTTAATAACATTCAATTACAATATGACTTGTGTCGCAATTGTATACGCTATATTCATTTTTCTTATTTGCTAAATTTTTTTTTCCATGATAGTGAAGTTACCCTTTAAGAATTATGTTTTGGATTGGGGGTCAGGTGCTCCACTAACATTTTAACTTTAAAAAAGCTAAAGCCACCGTTGTTCTTAATTTCTACATACTAATTTTGTCTAACGTGCAAATTAGCTGTTATCTGTTCCCACCCAGCTTTATGGTCATTGGCAGACAATGCCCCCACTATGGGCCTTTTCTTGGAACAAGAACAAGTCCAGGATATTTGAAGTATCTGTAACCAAAAAGAGCCATCTTATGCCAATTGAAAACCACCAAAGTCATCTTAACCCCTTCCTGCCCAGCCTATTGTAAAATAATGGCCGGGCGGGAGAACTGTTGTGAGAAAAATGATAAAAATTCTATATAGGTACAGTGTAGCATGACCGTGCAATTGTCATTCAAAGTGCAACAGCACTGAAAGCTGAAAATTGGCCCGGGCAGGAAGGGGGTGAAAGTGCCCAATATTAAAGCAGTTCATTTCACCCTCTTCATTGTCTCCAACAAAATGCAGGAACCCAATATGTACAATCTGGAGGGAAGAAGGGAAAGGGGGGTTATGACTGAAACCTTAAAGTTTTACTAAACCCACAACAATAAAATCAGTCTGTATATGCAGTAAAGCATGCTTGTTATACTCACTGTGGAACCTAAGGCGTTAATCCTCTGCATCGTGTAAAAAGGCTGTTTGATCCTGTCTTCTCTGATACTCCCCTTCTTCCACTGACTCCAATATATTTTCTGATAATACAGAGCAAGGGGACAGGCTGCACATGCTCAGTTTGGTGTGTATTGTTAGAGAGTTTATTTTTTTTCTTGGAAAGGTGCATGTGATCAGCATAGGGCCAATCAGCACTGTCCAGATAGATGGTCAGGGATCATGCAGCCTCATAGGACAGTCAGTGCAGAAACTCCTCCTACAAGCTTTAACCAGACACTTATAAAAGTCACAAGACTGCTATATACTGCTAATGATAAATGTATATTCAGAGAATATGCCTCGCGCCTAGGAGTGCCTAATATATTGTGTAGTGGTATAAATAACAAAGCAGCTGCTATAGATAAAGTAGATATAAATGGAAAAACCCCCAGCTAGAGGGGATAATATAGCGCTTGCTGGTAAATGCAAATATATAAATCTAAAACCATAGGATAAAATAAATGCCCTTAAATGCACAGTAAGACCATATAATAATATTAGGAATAAATAAAAAACATTAGTGCAAAGTGAAGTCCAAAAAATGTGCAAATAGTGACTGTATATTAAAAGTCCAAGGAGAAATTGTGCCAAGAAAAAAGTGCGAGTGCTTGGGGCTAAATCCTCCAGTGATCCAGGAGATCCAATCACACAGGTGACTCTCAGAGGGGAAGTTAGATGTAAACTCACCAGATGCGATGGGTCTCAAATGTCATATGACAATGAGGCCAGTATTGCTTTGTGACCATCCAGGTCAAGGGTAGGGTGACAGCTGGGCTCAGGTCCCTCTAGACCGGGTATTCCCCAAATGTTGATCGAGTTCCCGAGCTGTAGCGTGGAGAGCGGTTTGCGTTCCAAGCCCGACTTCCGGATTGACGGCGTGCGTTCCACCTGACGCGCGTTTCGTCATACGCTCTGACGAAACGCGCGTCAGGTGGAACGCACGCCGTCAATCCGGAAGTCGGGCTTGGAACGCAAACCGCTCTCCATGCTACAGGCAGATACCGGAGGACAGCTAGCACTTTACAAAAGTCATTTTATCCATGTTTGCTTACTTCGCTTAATAAACAATACTTTTTAACGGTATTGCACCATCTGGAGCCTTCTTTCCTCCCTCTCCCTATCCACATTGGAGGACCTCGGGAACTCGATCCACATTTGGGGAATACCCGGTCTAGAGGGACCTGAGCCCAGCAGTCACCCTACCCTTGACCTGGATGGTCACAAAGCAATACTGACCTCATTATCATATGACATTTGAGACCCATCGCATCTGGTGAGTTTACATCTAACTTCCCCTCTGAGAGTCACCTGTGTGATTGGATCTCCTGGATCACTGGAGGATTTAGCCCCAAGCACTCGCACTTTTTTCTTGGCACAATTTCTCCTTGGAGTTTTTAATATACAGTCACTATTTGCACATTTTTTGGACTTCACTTTGCACTAATGTTTTTTATTTATTCCTAATATTATTATATGGTCTTACTGTGCATTTAAGGGCATTTATTTTATCCTATGGTTTTAGATTTATATATTTGCATTTACCAGCAAGCGCTATATTATCCCCTCTAGCTGGGGGTTTTACCATTTATATATACTTCTAATGACAAAAGGTATTTACATTTAATAAACTAATAGCATTTCCATGTTCTGTGTACTGTGGGAGACCAGATATAGTAAATGCAGGATCTGGGTTTAGTTACACTTTCAGGCTTGGTTCACTTATATACAAATTGGATGCATTTTAAACCGCATCCAATTTGCATAACATGTGAATGTGAATGGCTTTAAATGCAGCCAGATCCAGTGGCGGCTGGTGCTCAAAATTTTTTTGGGGGGGGGGGCGCAAACAGAAAAATGTAATAAGCATTGCTTTGCGGCAAAAAATTGCGTGACTTTGAGGTCACAAAAGTGTGAAAGGGGCCTTCAGTAATCAAAGTATAGTGTGCCCCCTTCAATACAAAGTGTCCAGCGTGCCCCCTTCAATGCACAGTGACCAGCGTGCCCCCTTCAATACAGAGTGACCAGCGTGCCCCCATTCAATGCACAGTGACCAGCGTGACCTCATTCAATGAAGAGTGACCAGCATGCCCCCATTCAATGCACAGTGACCAGCGTGCCCCCCATCAATGCACAGTGACCAGGGGGCCCCTCATCAATGCAGAGAGACCAGCGTGCAGCCCATTAATGCAGAGAGACCAGCGTGCCCCCCATCAATGCAGACAGACCAGCGTGCCCCCATTCAATGCACAGTGACCAGCATGTCCCCCATCAATGCACAGTGTCCAGCATGTCCCCCATCAATGCACAGTGACCAGCGTGCCCCCCCATCAAGGCAGAGAGACCAGCGTGCCCCCATACAATGCACAGTGACCAGCGTGCCCTCATTCAATGCACAGTGACCAGCGTGCCCCCATTCAATGCACAGTGTCCAGCATGTCCCCCATCAATGCACAGTGACCAGCGTGCACCCATTAATGCACAGTGTCCAGCGTGCCCCCCATCAATGCACAGTGACCAGCATGTCCCCATCAATGCACAGTGTCCAGCATGCCCCCTTTCAATGTACAGTGTCCAGCATGTCCCCCATCAATGCACAGTGACCAGCATGTCCCCCATCAATGCACAGTGTCCAGCATGTCCCCCATCAATGCACAGTGACCAGCGTGCCCCCCCATCAAGGCAGAGAGACCAGCGTGCCCCCATACAATGCACAGTGACCAGCGTGCCCTCATTCAATGCACAGTGACCAGCGTGCCCCCATTCAATGCACAGTGTCCAGCATGTCCCCCATCAATGCACAGTGACCAGCGTGCACCCATTAATGCACAGTGTCCAGCGTGCCCCCCATCAATGCACAGTGACCAGCATGTCCCCATCAATGCACAGTGTCCAGCATGCCCCCTTTCAATGTACAGTGTCCAGCATGTCCCCCATCAATGCACAGTGACCAGCGTGTCCCCCATCAATGCACAGCGTCCAGCGTGTCCCCATTCAATGCACAGTGACCAGCGTGTCCCCCATCAATGCACAGTGACCAGCGTGTGGGGGGGAGGACAGAGCATGGGGGGCTACCTCCTGTCTGCTGGGGGGGACAGAACTTCTTCCCACCTGAACTGGTGAACAGAAACGTACCAGACTGTCACACTGAAACCGCAGCCACATATGTGCGAACCCAGCCTTAATGAAAGACATGCCCAGAGCTTGAAGGAAATGATAAGCATAGGGCATACATGACTGGGTGGAAGGAAAACCAGGCAGTAGGGGGTTAAATTAGTTGTTGGGATATGAGAGGTCAGGACTCTTACCTCATTGGCAGAGCAGACAATGTGATGGGGAGGAGCAGGAGAGAGAGTAGTTGGAGGGGAGGAGTGAAGGGGCTTCACTTGCAGACTGGAGATCATAGGAGAAACATCCCTCCCGCCTACCCTGGTGATGCCGTTTTCTGTTGTTCTGCTAAGGAGGTTGGACGTTGATGGTTGGGGTCCTTGACGAGGGTCCAAAACATCGTGTCAATCGATAAAATGGTGGGACCCATCTCAGGTATGGAGTCCTATGGTTGGTCTGGTTCAGTCTAGACCGACCGGGCAGTGTAAGGTGGTAGGGGTCTGTGGTCAGTTAGGATAATCCTCGAGGCGGTGTTTTGGCGGCTGGGGACAGAATCTAACTTTATGGTACCGCAGACTCCAAAGTTGTGGGAGATGGTATCGTCAAGGATCTGCAACCATTTTTTGATCCTGATTGGTTTGACTGTTTTATGTTTTTCTGTTATTTATGGTTTTGTTTAATAAAAGGCCGAACCGGCCATTTAATCCCAATGCTGAGTTAGTGTTGTAATTTAAAGGTAAAGGGGGTGGTGTTGGGTACTGATCCAGGTAATATGGTTGAACAGGTGGGATCTGAACTACCCTAGTCATGAAGGGTGTGAGTAAGATTCAGGTGGGCAGTATTTTCAATATATTAAATAGTGATAATCAGCGCAAACCAAAAAATTCAAAAACATCTAAAATGTATAGATTATATAAAATATTGCACACGAGGCTGCGAACAATCAGTGCTGAACACAAAAGACCAGTGACAAATCAATAAATAATATTGCTGCGCCAAGTGAAAAAAATTTTAAATGAATGTGTTTAAATCAAATACTCAATAATCTTAAATCAACTCTAATAATAATGAAAATCAGTGATAATTGCAGTCCCAATATAAAAGTGAACAATGATACCGGTGTAAATAAAGGAAGAGAGGATCTAATGCTCTCTGTTTGCAAAGGTTTTTATTTCTAACACATGCAAATCCACTTACATTGGTGTGCACTTAAGCAGTGCGGGCTTGTAGCTTCAGAACAGCTCCCTGTGTACCTCCAAGGAATCGACGTACTCTGAGCAGGCTCCTTCCCCGTACGCGTTACGTCAGAGACTTCGTCAGCGGGGTGGAGCCAATCGTGTTCGTTCATCCTATATAGTACTATTGCCACCGCTTACCCGCCCAACTATTGGCACGGATCCTCTCTTCCTTTATTTACACCGGGTTACTGGTTCCTGGTTCCTGTGGAGCGATAGCTGGAAGCGGTGAATGAGGGGATTCAGGCTGTTATCCTTATATCTAGTACATCCCAAAGCGTGTATGACTCTGTTGAGTCTAAAGTGGGGTACACACTAGTAGAAAATCTGCCGAAAATTCCCGCCCGATGTGAAATCGTCCGATTTTCGCCTAGTGTGTACACAACTTTCAGCAGCCGAAGCCGACATTTTCAACGAAAAAAAACGGAAGGACAAACACCAAAATTTTTTTCGTCCGTCCCCAGACAACCGATTTTCGTTTAATGTATGCAGTACATCCGTGAAAAATCGGATACGAAAGGCCGCGCATGATCTGAAGTTGCTGACAACCCGGAAGTCTAGGAACAAATGTGCCAAAATAAAAGAAAAATCGGACGAGAAATTTCGTGAACATTTACGCACTGTCGACTAAAAACAGTAATGAACGCTGAGAAGACAGAGAAAAATCGGAGGATATTTCATCCGATTTTCGTCAAGTGTGTACGGCCCTTAATCCTAAGGTGAGCTGCTTATCTTGCACTAGCCACTGGGAGCACTGGAGTGAAGCATGCAGCACTTTATTTTGTGACCACAGATGAAGATTGGACAAAGAAGGAAGTTATGGGACTTTAATTGAGGTACAACTGCACTTGAAAATTATTAATAATTTATTGAATAAATAAATGTAATGTAAAAACACTGCAACATATAAGTCTACAGAGATGAGACACACAGTAGATACAGTAATACATGATACATCCATAATAAATACAATATTTCTAGGACCAAATATGGATCACTCAAGAATACAATGGATATGCTAGGACATGGATTCACTGTGTGCTTACAATCTTTACATACATCATTATTAAATAAAATAAAACATCAATATTGAGTATTTTGTAGGCTCGACGCGTTTCATGGACCTCCGTCCATTCATCAGGAGCTTAGATATATGTCTATAAAATGAAAATATGGGTTGTATTAATGTACTAATTTAGATAATGAAATAATTTGGAAAATACGTAAAAAATGGACACTACCTTAGGCAGTGTCATGATTCATGAGCAATCCAGTCTGGGAATGAGGGACCAAAGTAGATCCAGGAGAAGCCTGACCCGGGGCTGAGGCGTGGAATATATCCAGCAAGGGGACAATGGGGAGGAGAGGACCACAACCAGAATATGAGCAAATCAAGGAACTCCAAGTGTATCGCTTCAGAATATGATGGTAAAGGCACATTGAAAGCCAAAAAAGGTCTGTAAGTATATATAAAAATCAATAAATATACTGTAAAAAATAGATGTACTGAGAGAAACAATCTCAGAAACAAAATTATAAAAATTATTATTATATGCGTATATTAAATTGAATAGACCCAAAAATAGTGCCAGTAAAGAAAACCACCAAGGAGACACAAATTAATATAGAAATAACTGGGACTTACTGGTAAAGCCCGTAATGAGGCAAGCGGAAATGTGCGGGAAGTGAAGAGGGGAAGAGTGAGAGAAGACAAAAAGAAAAAGGACACCTCTAGTGAGGGGGAACGGTGCCTGTAAGAAAAGATGTGGAGATTGGTGCACCAAGGGAAAACAATAGTGACAAAAAATGAGCATCAAAAAAAGGTGATAAATAATACCAACAGTGGGAAGAGACATTCCCTACAGAGGGAGAGGGAGTGCCAAGGAAATAGTGATAAGCTGTGAAATAAGATACGGTGCACTAGAGAGACGAATGTGAGAGAACATGCTAACATGAGGACATGTAACAGAATGATAAGTAGGATTGTGAGGCTATATAAAGAAAGATATCTAATTACCCAAGATTATCAACAAGTAAAAGGTGCCAAAAGGAATAAAAGCTGGTCCAGTCCAAGCCGTATGTCCAAAAATGCCGGAGTAATACCACGCCAACGCCATGCTGGCGTCAGTATATATAGGCGGCCATGAAACCTCCCACATCCGGTCAGTTGGACCGGATATCAGTAGGAGCGGCCCGCCACTGACGCAAAGGGAGATGAAAGTAACCCTGGTAACAGGACGCCAGAAGGCCATCACGCACCAGGTATACTAAGCATGGCGCCGATGAGGGGCGTGACGCCCCGCCCCCAGCCCGAAAGCTAATCGCAGAGACAGGCACAGGGGAAGGGCGGCCGGCCATCCATCGCAGCCCCGGACCAGGAAGTCCGGATCGACTCAATCCCCCGAGCCAAACCTGGATATGAGGGGCTCAGGAAACAATTAGTTAGCATAAGTATGGTGGAAAATACTAAAATGTTAATATTGAATGGTATAAAAATTCTATGACAAATTATATAATTAGAATTGAATAAAGAAGGTATGGCAAACCCTAAAAGGCGGGTGTCTTCCACCCCAAAATGTACAGAGAAAAAAAGGAAGGGTATAGTGGTTTGCCATGTCGAAATGTGCAGTTGCCTCCATCCCTTGTATAAGTATTTGGACAAAGAAGGAAGGTATGGGACTTTAATTGAGGTACAACGGCATTTGAAAATTATTAATAATTTATTGAATAAATAAATGTAATGTAAAAACACTGCAACATATAAGTCTACAGAGATGAGACACACAGTAGATACAGTAATGCATGATACATCCATAATAAATACAATATTTCTAGGACCAAATATGGATCACTCAAGAATACAATGGATATGCTAGGACATGGATTCAATGTGTGCTTACAATCTTTGATGAAGATTGAATACTTCATTTATCATTGTTCACTTTTATATTGGGACTGCAATTATCACTGATTTTCACTATTATTAGAGGTGATTTAAGATTATTGAGTATTTGATTTAAACACATTCATTTACAATTGTTTTCACTTGGCGCAGCAATAGTATTTTCAATATGAGTTGGGGGACCAAGAACATAGGGCCTCAAAGTAGCAGGAGGAAAGTTCAAAACAAATCTATGTAATATTATTGTATCTAAAGAGAACTGGATGCTTGGAACAGACTTCAAGCAGAGGTAATGAGTGAGTAAGCGACTTTAAAAATCATTGGAATAAACACAGGCAGGTAAAAAAAAAAAAAAAAAAACATAATTAAGGAGAAAAAAATAAATAAAAACCCCAAATGTGTTATTCGACAAAAAATGATGATATTTCACTATCATGTGCCCAGCTGTTAGAAGCATGAAAATATTTTCATCAGATTTTTTTTGCTTATTTTTATAAAACGGTGTGTTTTCTTTGAGATACAATAGCGTTTTATTACCAATTTACTGTAGATGTACATGGGACTTAGAAGAGGTCCTCTTAAATCAATACCTTTCCAGTACTCATCATATGAATTGTTGTTTTTCTGCCTCTACTCTATTGTAGATTCGGGAGGTTTCTGGCTAACCGTGACCTTTCTACATTTGCGTCAGGCACGATAGGGTCACGGTCAAAATCTCTGTTGACTACTTGCCTGAAGCTACATGCAGTTCTTCGCTAATTGACTTGTATTCCTCTGGTAGGAACAATTGTTAGTCCCTTCCTAGGTCAGACCTGCAGCTCTTTTTATTGTGATATTCAAAGGCTTTGCTTTAGGAAAGTGACATTGAAAGCGTTGTCTCTTAGGAGATGGACTTTTATGGCTACGTGGTGACATATTCAATTGACCTTCTATGACAGTTGTTGAAATGTAATCAACAACAATGAGAAGGAAATATAATATTTATACTTAAAGGAAAACTATACTGAGCGCCGGTTCACACTGGCGCGACGCTACTTTCAGGGGCGACCTCCGAGATCGCGGTGCGAGCAGCGCGCCGCGACCTCGGAGCGGCCGCCACAGACTTCATAACATTGAAGTCTATGGCGGTCGCCTCCTGGTCGCCCCAAAGAAGCTCCGGACCCTTTTTCTAGGTCGGAGCGACTTGTGTCGCTCCTATTAGAACGGGTCCGTAGCTTCCCTATGGGAGGCGACCTGCGGCGACCTGTGAGGCGACCAGGTCGCCTCACAGGTCGCCCCAGTGTGAACCGGGGCTGAGAGATTTGCAAAGAAACCAGATCCCGGCTGTCAAAGTGACAACCAGCTATGACGACTTTGTCAGGTACAGCAGCCATGAAATTACAAAAGAGTTTGAAATATCAAGAGAAACCACAATCCGGCTGTCACAGTGACAACCAGTTCCCACGGCTTTACTGGGTACAAAAGTCATCATTCAAAAAGGATGAACAGGGTGTACAAAGTATGCCGAGGTACTTACATTCAGTTTTTTAAGGGCATACCTCATATGTCCAAGGTCCACAAGTAGTTAAATCAAGCAGTTATCGAAGTGGCAACTATCAGACCTCATGGGACCTCTGAATTCTGACTCCAAGTGTCATGTCACCCATCAGAGAGATTGTGTGTACCAGAAAACTCATGTGAATGAATGTGCATATATATTTTTGGCCATGTAAAAGCAAAGCAAGCAACTTTAGCGCTATTCCCCAAAGGAGCCACTGGAATTTGATCCTTTTCCTCCAGCACCCATAGCCAGGCGGCAGGAATTGTCCACAACCTCCAATTGGCTCAAGAAGACAGTCTAGGGGTTTAAACTTAGGTTATGTAGCGCACACCACATTGCAGCCGCTGGTGAATTGGGATCCCCCACCCTGCACAGCCAGGCACACCAAATGTTTGAGTCAGAAAACAGTCCAGCACTTTGTTTTGTTATTTTATTAAGGGGATAAAACTTGGGTTGTAGGGGTATTATGGGAAGCCCATTTGACTTCAAACATCTTCAGGGACAACTTTCCTATATACAGTCTATACACTCCTCTGCTTCCTTTAGCCCAGTTGCTTGCAGAACTTCACTGGCTTACTTGACAAAAATGATCCCAACACACAGTGCTGGTCCAAGACATTGTGCTGCCGGGGTCCGAGAATGAAATGCTGCCCCCCCCCCCAAAAAAAAAAATTCACGCCCTCCAAGAGGCCCCCACATTCTATAGGACTATGAAAGCAGTCAGAGGGGTGTGAGTGTGTACGGAGTGACAGCAAGAGCAGGACAGAGCAGTAGACACTGGGCAGATGAGCGCACCAGGCTTTCTACTGTCTATAGTGCCACAGTGCCCTGCAGTGCTGCGAGCATGGTACAGGAGAATGCAGTGCTGTGGGCATAATACAGAAGAATGCAGAGGCTGCGGGCATGGTACAGGAGAATGCAGAGGCTGCGGGCATGGCACAGGAGAATGCAGGGCTGCGGGCATGGTACAGAAGAATACAGGGCTGCGGGCATGGTACAGGAGAATGCGGGGCTACCGGCATGGTACAGGAGAATGCAGGGCTGCGGGCATGGCACAGGAAAATGCAGGGCTGCGGGCATGGTACAGGAGAATGCGTGGCTGCGGGCATGGTACAGGAGAATGCAGTGCTGCAGACATGGTACAGGAGAATACAGTGCTGCGGGCATGGTACAGGAGAATGCGGGGCTGCGGGCATGGTACAGGAGAATGCGGGGCTGCGGGCATGGTACAGGAGAATGCAGGGCTGCGGACATGATACAGGAGAATGCGGGGCTGCGGACATGGTAAAGGAGAATACGGGGCTGTGGGCATGGTACAGGAGAATGCAGGGTGCGGGCATGGTGCAGGAGAATGCAGGGTGCGGGCATGGTGCATGAGAATGCAGGGGTGTGGGCATGGTGCAAGAGAATGCAGTGCTGCGGGCATGGTAGAGGAGAATGCGGGTCTGCGGGCATACTACAGGAGAGGCAGTGCTGTGGGCATGTACCATGCCCGCAGCACTGCATCTTCTGTAGTATGCCTGCAGCCCAGCATTATGGCAGGTAGTGTGGCTGTGTGTGGAGCAGTCTCACTTACCTGTTCCTAAAGGGCGCCTTAGGATTTAAAAATGGCGCCGCCCGGCGCCAAACAAAAAGGTCCACGGCCGGCCGGCCTGACATGCTGCACACTGCGCATGCGCCACCGCCACTCGGAAAAGCCCGTAAACGTTCGGCTATTCCTGGAAATAGCCGAACGTTTACGGGCTTTTCCGAGCGGCGGCGCATGCGCAGTGTGCATGTCAGGCCGGCCGCGGACCTTTGTTTTTGTTAATTTAGTATAAATTACCTGTAATTAGAGTATCTTCCTTACACGTAGTACTGTAAGAGGGAGTAAATGGAGAAGGGGTTCCACTTCCACAGAGTAGGTGGACCTGGGTATATACCGTATGTGTCAAAGAATACCAATGCTGGTAAAATGATCTCCGAGAGGAAAATGAAAAAGTCACACGAAGGGAAGGGTGTGCAGAAAGAAAATAAATATGAATATAAAAGTGAAAATGAATTAAGAATTAAGGCGGAGAAGAGAAGAAGGGAGAAGAGAGGAGAAGAGGAAGAGGAGAAAGAAAAAAGAAGAAAGGAAAAAAGAGAAAGGAGGAAGAGGGAAGAGAAAATAACATATTGGTATTCTTTGACACATATATACCCAGGTCCACCTACTCTGTGGAAGTGGAACCCCTTCTCCATTTACTCCCTCTTACAGTACTACGTGTAAGGAAGATACTCTAATTACAGGTAATTTATACTAATATCAATCCTATACTTACACACACTATATATATTTTCTTAAGGAAAACACTTTAATTACTGGTAACTTACACTTTGTTACTACTAATTTTATACATACATATACCATATATATTCTTTTGGAGATTCTTTTTGATACTTTTTCTTCTCTTTCCCTTCTTTTTTTGTCTCCATATCATTTTTGAACTCATGGTAATCATTTTATTGTATTATATAATTTCTTTACCCAGACATCCTTGCGTCTCTGGCCATTGGCCCTATGAGATCCTCGTGGGATAGGTTCTGGAGGGTTTCTTCAGCAAAGCATTAAGAACTCATTACTTCCTACTGGCTACACCTTTGCTCTTTCCCCCACCCCTTCTCCCCTCCAGCCACACAGGGGAGTTTTCTCCTTGCCTCTGCCTCTCATTCCACCTCAGCGCGCTCCCATTTAATATTGCGGTTTCTTAACCGCTACAGGCAGTCCCCGACTTACGAACATCCAAGTTGCGAACGACTCCTACTTACGAACGGGGGCATGACGAACGACTCCTACTTACGAACGGTGGCGGCGCCCGCGTGACGTCACTGCTGTCTTCTTCCGGCTTGTTCTCGCTCCTGTGCTGGATAGCATCCATATTAGTGACGGCAACAATGCACGCTGGGTCTCTTGTAGCCTTATGGTTTTGGCTAGTACAGTACTGTATGGTGTGGGGTTAGAGCCACAATGAGGTTTGTACTGCTGTCTGTATCCTTATGAATTTTTTGGGCTGGAGTTACACTTAATAAAGTACATGTTCCGACTTACAAACAAATTCGACTTAAGAACAAACCTACAGTCCCTATTGTGTTCGTAACCCGGGGACCGCCTGTACAGTGTTTTAGACATGCGCTCATGAATTCCTGAAAACTGAATACGTGGTACGTATACCTTATACATTTCTATTACACTAGAGACGACTGGTGCAACGTATATATACATCTTCTCTTCTTGTACTGTACATAACTATGATACTATGAATTTTAATTAATTGATACCTTCTCTATTTACAACTAGAAGTGTACTCCAAATTGACCTTTTTGGATAAAGGGCTACCACCCGAAACGCGTCAAGGTTCTATTTTGGGAGATCAC